>NW_019392851.1:297706-507706 GCF_000648675.2 Cimex lectularius
TTGCAGAATCTGCATGTGCCATCTTGGATTGTTCCAATTTTCTATAAGTGTCCATTTAATCTGCAGGTCCTGTTAAGAATTAATTCATATATTATATATATGTATATAAATATACATATAAACAGCATGTTCAAACTGGAAATCAGTGAGAAAAAAACATCCGTCTTACCTAAAAACTAATTTGTATCGATTTCCATAAAAGTTTCTGTAAGATCGAACTGTTCTTGAATAGTTGATAGTTCAAACATTTGTCTAATATAAATTACTTTTATTTTAAGAGATGCAGTAAAGAAATAAACATAAATGGTACTGCAACATAATTCACAGTCCAGGTACATTCAAGAGAGGAGAAAATGTCCCAGACTTTATCCCGGCACAAATTAGTAGACTTGCTTAATTAAACCGCCTTGATTAAAATGGATTATGCCATGTGAGCTGACAACCAAGGTTTGCTTTTATTTTTGTATTTTATTTTTTAGGAACCTTACCTCGTAGAGTATTTCATTTATTTTAACGTATGTACTAATTTGTCTATGACTTGTTCCTGTCCGTATTCCGAGGAAAAAGATAAAATGAGTGAAAATGAAAGATAGACTGAATAGATAGTGAAGTAGGAATAACAGGTGAAAAAGTATGCAAAAATTTTAAATAGTGACACATAGGAGAAAAATGAAAAAAAAAATGCTGAAATACTAGGTAAAAATTCAAAAATGTTTAAAAAGCAGTAATGAGAGGGAAAGAAAAAAAAAGGAAGTAATAGAAATGGACTAAGAGAGGAATGGAAAGAATCATAAAGAAAAAGTTAGACGAAGAAACGGAGAGAGAAAGAAGAAGAATGCAAGAATATACTGACTGACTGGAACAAAAGAGAAAAAACCGCGTGTGGATGAAAGAAAGGGTTAAAAAGGATGATTAAAAAAGAAAGGAAGAGTGATGGAAAAATAGGAAGCGAGAATTGAAGAGAGATTTATAGATGAATAGTCAGAAGGGGAGTGAGGGAGATACGGAGAGATAGCTACTAGAAAGGAAGTAAATGGAGTACGGTAGCAAAAAAATACATATTAGGCTAGGAAAGAAACAGTCTGTAAGAGAGAGGAGGAATATGACTGAATAAGTAACAGAATGAGAATGAAAGAGATTGAATTGGGTGGAGTATGAACAAATTCACAATAGGATAATCAACAAACAGTGACAAAGGGAAAGAGAAAAAAAGATTAGGTAGAAATAAAAATACAGAAGTAAGAGAAAATGAGACTGACGAGGACAAAAAATGTGAATTAAGTTGTATATTTTTTTTTATTTATGTTAGAAAACATATCCATGTTGTTTTGTAAACAAAAAAGTAAAAACATTACATGTTTACATTCATTTGGAAGTTTTGGGAGTTTAAACCCATCTTCTGCATCCATACTTTTTACAAAATGACAAGTATAACATAGATATTCACATTTGACATTTTATTAAAATGTTTATTAGATTGTATTAAATTTATACAAAGTATTGCCATCTTGCATTTGTAATTTAAGTTTATTTATATACATTTATCTATTATTTCTAAGTAATATTTAAAAAAAAAAATACTTTCCAACAAGCCACATACCCAAAATGGAAGAAGGGTATCTATTGTTTTTTAAATGAGCCGTTTTGTTTTTTTCAGAATGATTTTTTCAGAAATCTAATTTTTTGGTGTATTTTTAATCATATGCATTTTTTCATAATAATTTTAATGTGTGGTGATAAGTGACCGCTAGTCAATGATTATTAAGAATTCGTGAGATGCGGTCTGGTGTGATGTAGGTTTCAGAAAAGCATTTTCTTTATCGATCTTTATTGAGATCATCTTCAGGGCCTGGGATGTTTAAATTTAAAAAATGCTTGTAAATCTCAGGCCCTGAAGATGATCTCAATCAAGATCGAAACGTTGGCATGATAAAGAAAATGTTTTTCTGAAACCTACATCATACCAGACCGCATGTCATGATTTCTTAACAATAAGTTTAATTTATTTTAGATTTTTTACAATTTTTATTTACATTAAGGACGTTTTTTTAGCCTTAATATATTTTATGTTTGCCTCGAATTTAAAATATTGAATTTTTTTATTTGTTTTTTTATTAGATTTTAAAATAAATTTAATTATTATTTAATATCGGAAATAAGGACGTTTGGTTATAATTAGTTTTTTCACTTGTTTTTGTAATATATATGCATTGCAAGATATGTCTTTTACAATCTCTTTGTACTTCCTTACTCTCTTTACAATCTCGCGCCTGTTTTGTTCAAATCCAAAATGTGTGGATTTTTATGTTTTGAGCAATTTATATGTAAAGAGGGCTGGGTTATTTTTGTATATTTCATATCATTTCTACGGTTCGTTAGGTTTAGATGTAATTTTTCAGAGTATGGTATACTGCGCCCTTTAAGAGCTATTGTATCCCCAGTTCTCTGCCTAAAGCATCGGTGAGTCCTATTTCGTCAAGAATAGGCCAGGTTTCAGTGGTTGTAGCTCTTCTATGGTCACATTATACATCCCAAAACATCTCCTGCGGGCTAATGTAGCTCTGCAGTTTGTTAGTAAATGTGTTGGTGTCTCTTCTGCCTCCTTGCAGAATCTGCATGTGCCATCTTGGATTGTTCCAATTTTCTATAAGTGTCCATTTAATCTGCAGGTCCTGTTAAGAATCCTGTTAGGATTTGCAGTCTGTTCCTATTTCCTACGGTTCGTTAACTGGTTACCGATACTTTTTTTTTTACCTAGACATATTTTATCACAGTCATATTGAGTAATTACATCATTTTTGACAAATCTTTCTGGTATCTACTATTCGGGGGAATATAAACTCTTTATTTTATTTTGAGACTTTTACAAAATTATATATAATCAACATCATATATTTTAAAATTCTATTTTTTCTGATATATTGTTCATAAAACATTTTTTTTTAGTTGGTCAGCAAATGATTAGTTAGAAGTCGACAAGGTTTTGTAATGAAATCGTTTATTATCATACTTAGTTAACAGGTAGGGAACCTCCCATAGCGATACCGAATAATTGTCTATAAAAAACGTTTTCAAATGAAAAGTATTGTTTATTACAAATTTTTAAGTCTTTGATGTAAAGGTCAATTTTTTTATGTAGGAATCTGTTTCTATTACTAACCAAGTTTTTTAAATAATGTCATAGGTTTAATTAAGAGGAATATTAGGAATCATTGCGACAATATCGAAGAACAAAAAAAATCCATTTTAACTTTTTATCTGAAATTTGAAAAATATTTCTAATATCGAAAGGATTATCGTTGTTAATTTTTTTAAATAATTTTGCTGAATCTTTGTTATGCTGCTTATATATAATGTTCCACAAGGGAAAATTGTACGTGGGGATGTGAAGTTAGTTGACTATTTCTTTTTTATTTAAGATTTTATGTTTTATAAGTTTTTCTAAAATTTGATGGTACTCTTTTTTTTTAATCTTCAGTTGGATTCATAAAAGTTCTGTATAGATTTTTATTGCTTAAAATGTATAGTATTTTTTACATTTGTATAATTCTTCATTTAAAATCAGTTTTATTGTCTTATCAGCTTATACAGTATGATTATTAATTGTGCTTGATAAATATTAAGACCAATTAAATCCATTATGTGTAATGGTCTATTGACCAAATTACTTCTTTCAATTAATTATTCTTTTTATGTAAGGTCTTGGTTGAAATGAAAAAGTTAGTGTCCCGAGCGGGATTCGAACCCACGACCTTCGGCTCAATTAATACTAATAATAATAATAATAATAATTCAAAAGGTGTGTTGAGATGGAGAGATGGTGTCCGAGTGGATCGAAGTCACGATAGCTCAAGTGGTAGAGCAACGGCGTATTTAGCCTAAGGCCGTGGGTTCGAATCCCCCTCGTAACACTGACATTTTTATATCAACCAAGACCTTACATAGAATCAATAAATAATTGATGATTAAAGAAGTAACCTGGTCAATTGACCAGGAAAAGTAAATGGATTTAAAAAATAATAATGAATTTTATTATTACCTTTTTATTATATATTATTATATTTTTGTTTGTTACATTTATATTATTAAATTGTATTGTACCTATTGAACAGAATATAATAAGTTTTTCAAGACTTATTAGATCTCAACGTGTAGTAAAAACAAGGGCAGTTAATTTAAAATAATAATAAATCATTAAAACTCTGTAAGCTACATAAAGAGAACATATAATTTATGTCTGTTAAAATAAACGCGGCATATTATTTTATTACCTTACCAAAGTTGCAATTAACATTAATTTTCTAGTGTGAATATTAATATTGAAAATGTGGCTCATTCAAAGTGACGTTACGTATAAGAGAAAAGGTATTTCTGAAATATTTAAGACAAAACATAGAAATTCCATTTATTTTGTTTTTCAAATCAGCAAATTTTCAAACAGGGAAAATAATAAGGGTCTTAATATTTCGTCCTGCAACATCTTTCAGATATTCTTTAGAGGGAAGTGACCATTTTTTTACGAACGTAATTGTTTTATAGTAAAAAAACATAATAATCTTCAATCATTTTCGTCCAATTCCATAATGATAAAGTTTGTATCATAGTTTATTATGGTAAAATTATTGGATATTTTCTTCAAACCAATAAGTTCAAAATATCCAACCAACTGAATAAGTTCAAAATATACCATAAATGCGTATATATTATTATTGTCAATGACAAACTGACCGGGTGGAGGTTAAATTGTGATGTAGAACTAACGGATTGTACATCGTGCCCTCTTTATTAAGTTAAACTCAACAATTTGCTATAGGTCAAGTCAGAAAATCATTAGAAATTTGACGTCCTCATGAATGGAATGTATTCCCTGAAAACTTTACGAAAGTACTGAGTGTTATTCTTTCTTTCAAATTATACCTTACGAAGGGGAAGTTCGCGTAGACAAGAATAGGAACTACGCGGAGACAGGATAGTGGGGGATTTTGTCCACTATATAACTAGCCTGGCGGTCTCTACCCTTCAGAACAGTTATAGCAGTTTCACAATGAACCCTATGGTAAGTCCAGTTACCTACAGCATACAAAAAATTACATATTTTCTAACTTGGCTAAAGTGTCAAGCATTCATCAACTTTGTTGGTCAGAAGTACAATTAGAAATCAACCTTCACTTGCATTTAATGAACGACATGTCTGAAATTTCTTGCTCCATGATATTGATTTTTTTACAGGAAAGATTAACTAAAAAGGCATTCTTTTTTAAAGGAAACGTATATTTTTTTTTAGATTTACATTACATATAATGACATAATGGATTTTCGATAATTCTACAAAACTTTAAGACAAACACATGTTAGTTTTTATGCATTTTTAATATTATGTACTTTTTTTGGCACATTATTATAAAACGAGAAGATTTTAAATACAATTTCTTAAGAGATAGAAAGTTCATAACTTTCAAAAAATTGATATTTCAACCTGTTTTTAATGGATGGCATCTAAATAACAAAACAGTATTTATGATGTTTCTAATTTATGTTGTATCTATTCTCACATATAAGAAAAAATATTGTAATATATATTTAATTATAATGTAAGCATTTATGAAATATTATTAAAAAATCGCAAATTTTATATGTACAATATTAGTGACTTAATTGATAGTAATGTCCCAGATTCATTAAAATTTAGATAAATTATTATATCAATTAAAAATTAATTACTTTAAAAATTATCATATGAATAAGACAAAATTTGGTCGATTTGATGTTATTAATATGTAATTCATTTTCCAATTTTGGTAATTGCTCAATTCATTAATTTTAAATTAGGATTGAATTTTTTTTATTATGATTATATTTGTAAGAAGAAATTTTATTATCAATGTGTTTGTGTTCTCTTATTATTATGTTAAGGAATATCATCCCTTTTAGTTCATTTGAATAAAAACGTCACAAACTCGGCTTGTAAAAAGCAAAATCAATACTAAATAATTGCTAAGAAAATATTGTACATAAAAACATGAAACTAAAGACAGCTTAACATGAGTCTGAATTAAGTTCCGAAATTCGGAAGTTGATACATCTATGAAAAATATTCATTCACAAAAAAAGAGGAAAAAATTATGAGTAGTTTATAATTGACTCAAAAAATTGCTTAAACATTTTTCGTACTTTGACTGCACATAATCCAATGACATGATATAATTTATATTTATTTAGAAATCGTGAGATGCGGTCTGGTGTGATGTGGGTTTCAGAAAAACATTTTCTTTATCGTGCCAACGTTTCGATCTTTATTGAGATCATCTTCAGGGCTCAAAGTGTTTGTTTTCTGTGTAATTGTGCCATTTTTGCGGTCGTGTCGAGAGTGAGATATATTTTATCTTAAAGAGACAGAGCCGAATAAAAATAGTTTACTTTCACGCTCATTTGCTCGATTTGTCCTTCGGTCCAATTTTTATTCAAGGCATGTTGAAATTAATTCAAGGGCGGTAGTTTTTTGACGAAGAAGAATTTGAATGTGTGAAAATAATGATGATTGCATCAGAAAGACTTTTTTCATTTTTACTGAACGTGTTTTTGTTTTACTCTTTTAAGAATATGATTTTTTTTCATAGTTTAATATGTTTTTAACTTTAGGTAGCAGTGCTTTTGGGATTCGCCGCCTTTGCCGCGGCCAGCCCACAATGGGGACACGGACCTGTCGCCGACACCCCCGAAGTAGCTGCCGCCAAGGCCGCCCATTTCGCCGCAGTCGCTAGGGCTTCTGGACAGTAAGTCGATAAAACTTTCAATTTTAAGAATTATTTATTAATTTACTTTTTTTGCCCCTCTAGACAAGGAGGTTACAACGGTGCTCCCGCCCAGAGCTGGAATCACGCTCCTGCTCAGAGCTGGAACCCAGCCCAAAACTGGAACGGTGCCCAAGAAGACGATGGTGAATGGCGCGACGACACCCACCTCTACGACCAAGGAAACAGCGGTGCTCAGGCTCAGTAAGTATCAGTACTTATTAATAATTTAATACTTAATACTTATCAGTAAGTAATTCTTTCACCAAATTTTTTTAAAATTTGTTAGCAGTGCAAACTTTCTTTTGTGCGTCTAAACATGAAGAACTAATGGTGATATACCAATACACCTCATTCTCTGTATGTAAGGGTTTAAAATTATTTTTGAAGTGTAGACATTTTTTTAATTACAGAAAAACGAAGATTGAATACAATCAGGCCATAAGGCAAAATAGAACCAGTCACAGAATGCATTCTTTTTTATCCAAGACCCAACGGCTACCGTTCGTTATTTGATTTAAATGAAGTTCTAACTTCTATTGCCGCAGCACTTGAAAAGCTTCTTTCGACCTGGTTTTACAATGTACAATTGTTCTTTTCAATTTTGACAACAAAGCCGTCAATTATTTTGTAAAAACCAACGGTCAAACCTTACACAATCCTATTCGTCTTGCTTTTACAATAGATGAGAAAGTTTCAGGAGATTAAAAGTTCAACAAAAAATGTTTTTTAATATAACAATAATTTAAAACAGACAATCTCACATGACGGTAAGATTTATTTCCTAATTTCCCTATATTTTAACATGTATCACTTCCATGATGTTTAACGAACTTAAAAGAATTTTAAGGAAAAAACAAATAGTATCCTTTCAATGAGCTGGTTTATTAGATTATGATTAGCACAATCGTTAGGAATCAAGTCCTGAAAAACACAAGTTTCTAAACTGCCTGATGAAATTGGATGTCTTAGTTTATTGAAAAAAAGTATTTCATTTTTTCGGCAAGGCAGCTCACCACTTGCGGTTCAATGATGACTTTGAAAACCAGTAAACAATGGTAAGATGGCTTAGCAGTAATTGAAACTGATCTGAGTGACTTTGATAAACCTTTTGGTTAGATCAAGAAAAGTACTAGCTCTATCTAGTTGTAGTTCCATAGGAGAAGAGGTAAGGCAGATTCTCTCTGTTCAGTCTCTGTGATGGCTATGACATACAGATTATTAATTGGCCTGTCAGTTGATCAGTGTATGCTTCTTTAATGTTTGACTAACTCATTTCAAATTAACTTAGTGCTTCCTTCCAGGGTCCTTAACATGGATTCGTTTAGTGGTGGCTATTATAGCAAAAGTTTTTTTCAAATGGCCTGTAATTGAAGCAGTTGTTATTCTCATTCCTTTTGAGTTGACCTTTTTGAAACGATTCTTTTTTGATGAGTACACTAATTGTTTTATGTTGGATTAATTCAGGTCAAACATTTTCAGATGGTCTGGTGCTTACCATGGAGGTCAGGAAGACGATGGACAATGGCACGACGACACTCACCTCTATGATAACGGAGTCGGACAAAACGCCGGACAATGGGCTGGTCACAACGCCGGACAATGGGCTGGCCGTAATGCCGGTCAATGGGCTGGTCACAACGCCGGACAATGGGCTGGTCACAACGCCGGACAATGGGCTGGCCGTAATGCCGGTCAATGGGCTGGTCAGAACGCTGGACAATGGGCTGGACACCAACAACAGCCCCATTTGGTGAACGGTGAAACCCCTGAAGTCGCTGCCGCCAGAGCTGCTCACCTCGCCGCTCACTCCGCCGTCGCTCATGCTGCCGGCTCCCACCGTTACAAGAGAGGAGTATACGCCGTAGCTCCCGTCGCCACCCTCCACTCCGCTGCTCTCGTCAGCCCCGTCGTCCACACCCCCGTCGTCCACACCCCCGTCGTCCACACCTCTTTCGTCCACACTCCCGTCGTCCACACCCCTGTCACTCACACTTCAGTCGTCCAAACTTCTGTCGTCCACACCCCAGCCGTTCACCACGGCTACTTTGCCAAATTTCACGGCCTTTGGTAAGACGTGACAAAGTGCAGCCGATCTCTAAAGTATTTATTGTAAATTTCCAATACTCCGATTTTGAATAAACTTTATAGTTTTTTATACTTCTTTCTGTCATTACTTATAGTTAATATCTGACATTCCTTATATCACTATTACAAAGAAGTTTTTTCTCCAACGCTTCAAAATGTTCACATTATTCCTATTAATAAGAGCTTTAGCAAAGGCCGTGTTTTCACATATCAAATTTAATAATTGGTTGCCTGTAATTAAACCATATAAACCATAACTGTACTTCAGCCAACCAATACATGACCTATGATGTTTTTGTACATCAGCAATATTTTAAAACTATAATCTATATATAACTATAATTATTTAATAGTTTAGCAGTTAATATTATCTTATTATAGTTTTATGCTATATCAATATTTCCCTCTTGGAAAAAGATTGTTGCACTGAATACAACTGAGAACTAAATGAAGTGGGAGTTAGAAACTTATCGTTAAAGTCATTTTAAGAAGGCAAAACGCGAAATGGAGTGATGGCGTTATTAAAAAGAAATTGAGAGAGATTGAGCAAGATACATAAAGAAAAAGAAATTTACTAACAATAAGTTAGGTAAAATGGCAGAAGATGGGCCAATGACTGGAACAGGGATACTACTTGACCAAATTTCACGGCCTTTGTTAATAGGTGGCAAAGTGTACCCGATCTCTGAAGTATTTATTATAAATTACCAACACTCCGATTTTCAATTTTTTTATATTTTGTACATTATTTTCTGTTCTTACTTATTGTTAACATCTTACACTCCTTATGACACTTTACCAGAATAAATTTTTCCTCCGTCCCTTCAAAAATGTTCATATTATCATTATGAATTAGAATAATAGGAAATGATGCCAATTGGAATATCAAATAATTCCAATAATAATTGGTAAACTAAAATTAAACCATATAACTGTACCTCAGCCAACCTGTACATAAAAGAATATGTCCTTATGATTGCTTTGTACACCATTAGTATTTTAAAAGTACGGACAGACCTCATTATTTAGAAGTATTGAATCTTGTATCATTATATGACTCTTGGAATAGATTTATGCTCGGAACACAAAACATCTATATAAAACCGATGATAGTGCGAAACAAACAAAGTGGGAGTTGGCGACGTAACAATGAAGTTACCCTAAAGAACAAAAAGAGAATGGAGTGATAGCGAGATGCAAAGAAAAAAAAGTCAGCTGCAGAGACAGTGATAGACAGATAGATAGAGATAGAGAAGGAGAGAGAGTGTGTGTGAGAGAGAGGTCAGTTTGAGAATAAGAAAAAGGTAAGCACAAAGACTGGAGATATAAGACAGCTGAGTGGAAATGAAAGAAAAAGAAACAAATAAAAAGAAGTAGGAATCAAACACGGAATAAAAAATAAGGGGAAAAGTAATTACAGGGTGAAGAAGAGAAAGAGATATAAAGAAAAAGGGAGTTATTAAGATCGGCAGAATGGCTTAACAAAAACTGCATAGTGAGGGAGAGAAATAAAAGAAAACAGAAAAAGTTAAAAATTTAGAATGAGACACAGAAATAAGAGAGAAAGAAAAAGTCCCTGATTGAAACAAAGAAAGATGGATTGGTTGCAGAAGAAAGAAAGGGTGAAAGAATAATGTTATATAGTCAAAACGAAAGAAATAGAAAACGTGTAAAAATGTTCTGAATGAGGTAGGAACAAAGAGTAAAAAACCTTGTAAAAGAAATAGAGAGTGCGACTTGTGGAAAACTAAGTGAGAGAGGGTGAGAGGGAGGGATAAAGATTAGTTAAACAAAAAGACCCAAATTGGTGTACGATCATAACAAAGTGAGTACATGAAATAAAGCAAGATAAAGATGGAATAGAAGTGAAAGAACCGTGTAGAAGAATGAAAGATGAAATGTTGAGAAAACTCCTTTTTATGGGGCTATATAAAGGGCTATCCTTTATATAATTTATCCTGTAGTGAATTTGTAATGAATGTCCTCTCCTTCTTGGCAATTTTTATTGCCAATACGTATTTCTGGTCGAATGCAGTTACCCGTTTTCACAACATATGGAAAGATTGCACTGCCAAAAATTAGTTCAAAAATTTTCCTTCTCGGATCAAAGGGATTGGAGATAAGCCACCATCTGGTAGACCTTCTGTCTTGAATGATGATTAATCGAGAGAAACTATCGTACTTCATTCGAGACAAACATATCAGAAACTTGTCGGAGTGTTCAACATACGCGATGAAACCAGTCACTTTTGCTTGCATCGCTTGGGAAGACTTGGAAGACTTCTGCATCTAAATATTTGCCATTCATTGCTTTCCCTGGGCAATAGAGAATTTTTACCGGATTGTCACATGCGACAAAAAATAGACCCTGTAGAACCTAAAGTAGTACGTGGTACCATTGGCTGTGACCAAATTAACTGTCCCATTGACGGGAAGACCAATTATTCACCAATAAATGGTGTTGCTTCGTGTTCGGTGTAATACAGCAGGCATTCTGCACTACCAACGCCGTAGAAATCTATTCAACGGGTATCTCTTGTCCTGGCCCAGAAACAACCAACTCTTATCAGAAAAGGTGTAACTCTCACCCCTACTCATACAGCCTGGACGACAAAGGGGTGATAATGACGCTTGGTTGTGAAGTCTACCACGCACTCCGTCCTCTCCAGGCATGGCTCCATCTGATTTTCACCTTTCACCTTTTCTTAGCAATGGACCGTCATATGGGCAATTCGAGTTCGATAATCGCCAACAGTTAGAAAATAAGCTTATAATTTTTTAGTTCCGGGACCCAAACATTTATAAGAGGGGCATAGCTGGGCTAGTAGACTTTGGGAGAAGGTTGTAGATGCCAATTGAGACTATTTGCCCAAATAAAATATCTCTGAGCTAATTTTAATTCTGACAATTATTAAACCCTTTAAACTCACACGAACATTACTGTTGCCTGCTATAATACTGCTAAATAATTTCTCAAGACTATTAAATATGATAATACCATATAATTGAACGGATCTCAAAGGTCTCTTGTTTTGTTACTTCTACTACTTAGTGTTACTACCTAGTATTAATTAAAGTTTTTAGTTGAGATAAAAAAAGTCAATGGCACGAGAGGGATTCGAACCCACGATCTTCGGCTTGATACGCCGCTGCTCTACCACTTGAGAGGCCTTGACATCACAATAGCTCAAGTGGTAGAGCAGCGGCGTATCTAGCCGAAGATCGTGGGTTCGAATCCCGCTCGTGCCATTGACTTTTTTATCTCAACTAAAAACCTTAATTAATTGTAATATATTAATTGGTCAAGCGGACCACGGAATTAGTGAAGTTACTACTTAGTTTCAATTTAAAGCATGATCAACGTCAAATTACACCCAAAATTTCAGAAATGGAAATTGAATTTTGAATATCAAAATCTATTAAGAGTGAAGTACGGTAGTAACATTTTATTTTAAATCATGTAGAATCGCAATAAGCCAAGACAAATGGTTATTAAATATCATTAAATGATAACGAAAATATTATTTTTAAATTTGTTAAATGGATTTTTTAAATAAAATATTTTTTTTATTCCAACCTTGTCTCAACTAGACAGAGAGTAAGCATTGCGGTGTTAGCATCGCCATATATTGAAGGCGCAAAATGTTTAATTTTTTTTAAGATGTAGATCAATTATTTTAATGAAATTATAATTAATTAAACTTTTTTGGGTTTAATAAATTGTGTACAATATAAATCGTAATGAAGGAAACAGCTATTCTCTATAATATGTTTGCTATTATTGTAAAGTTTTTGCTTTAATAATGTTTTAAGTAAAAAAAAAAGGAAACGAAGAATTACTTGTGATATTTAGCACATTAATAAATCTTTCTAAATCTTTACAAAAATAATGAGTGTTACCAGCAGTGAAACTTTTTCAGACTTTCAGTGAAACTTTTTTTTTTAGTTATTAAATATAATTAAATGATAAAGGAAATATTATTTTTACACCTGGTAAATTAATTATTATTGTTTTAATAAAATATTCTCTAACTCCAATCTTGTCTCAACCAACGGACAAGCATTGCGGTATTAGTATCGTCAGATATTGCAGGCGCAAAAAATGTAAATTTTCTCTTAAGGTATAGTTCAAATTAATGAAATATAACTAATTCCATTTTTTTGCCTTTAATAAAATTGTCTATAAAGTAAATTGTAATGTAGAAAACAGCTATTCACTGTAATATGTTTTTTATTAGAAGTTTCTGCTTTAATAATGTTTTATATAAAATTTAAAAAACGGAGGATTACTTGTGATATTTAGGACATTAATAAATTTCTAAATCATACAAAAAGAATGAGTGTTAACAGCAGTAAATAATATTTTTTCATAAATGTAATATTTTATAATACATATGCAAAAATATTTAAAAATTGACCATATTAATTATTTCAATTAATTTTCTTTTTATCTAAGGACGTTATTAAGAGGAAAAGTTATTGTCATCAGCGTGATCCCGGTAAGAAATAATTAATTGAGGTAAATATAATATTTTAATGTACAATCTGTTGTACGGAATAATATTGCACTATCATGAAAGACACGGTTGAGCAAAGTTACCTTTATTTTCTTTTCAACCTAGTCACAGCACCAACATAGCTAATACAAAATAAGTTTGAAAAAATAACGGACTATTAGAAACTTTTTTATTTACAAAGAGAGCGAGAATTGTCATTTACAACAAGTCGTTGCCGTAATAAAAAAAACTGGAAAGAAAGAAAGGCATCAGCAACGGTGTTTTATATAAAAGCCGGTTTTGAGGGCTAAGTGTAAGTTATGTTTATTGTGGCCCTTTTCTTGCTCGACTCTTTTCGCCTTCTTGTTGAAACAGCCACCCCCCTTTTATCTGAGAAAAACGAAATTAAGGGAATTAACAACTTGTAGGAAACCCTGCCTATTGTATCTCAGTTAAAGCCCTTTGTTTCTTTTTTATCTTTTTTTATTGCACTTCTCTTTTGGAATATTCACTACGTCAAATAGCGAAAAAAACGCTGGTTGTATGAAATCTATGAGTTAGATTGAAGATTTATGTAATATAGTTGTAACTTTATCCGTATTTATATAGAATGTCTTAGAGGTAATGCAACACCAACTTTATACCAATTTAAAAAAGTTTAACAGCTAACTCATTATCAGCAAAGGGCTTGATGATGATTATGATGATAAGAAAAATGTCAGGACGCTGGGGTTTGGTATTCTTCAAGCACTGCAGCCTGTTGTTTTATACCATCGTTCTAATGATAAGTAGTAGGTCATGGGTTGTCATTGCTGCAATTATTTTTCCAGGATTATTTGGGTAGCTTAGGTCATGTCTACATTGAGTGGGGGTCATCATTGAATATAATGTTGTGTAGGTGTTTAGACGCCAGTAACCTGTACATCACCCTGAGTTATGCCGTGTATAGCAGTTTTCATGAGGGTGATTTTTCTATGTCTGACACCTCTTTAATCCACTTCTTTTGTTTGTTGCAGACCCATTCTGAGATGGAGGATCTGTTTAATGTGTGGTGAGTAGTGACCGTTAATCGATATTTATTTAGAAATCGTGAGATCGGTCTGGTGTGATGTAGGTTTCAGAAAAACATTTTATTTATCGTGCCAACGTTTCGATCTTTATTGAGATCATCTTCAGGGCTCAAAGTGTTTGTCTTCTGTGTAATTGTGCCATTCTTGCGTGTCGTGTCGAGAGTGCCAGTCTGCCATAAAGAAAATGTTTTTCTGAAACCTACATCACAACAGACCGCATCTCACGATTTGTAAATATAAGTCTGTTTAATATTGTTAACCCAATCATTGGTTCACGGCCTAAAGTTTTGCAAATCCTCCTCTGGGTAGTTATATATATATATTACACAGGGTGGGCGACCAGGACCCGAGGGGTTAAAAGCCTGAGTAGGCCCGTACCCCATCCCTAAAAGGTCCGGGACCTGGTCGGCTCACGAGTCCTGCATAAACCTTTTGGACCTATTCACAAACCCCAGGATTGTGGACCATTTTATCCTGGGGAGTGTTTTGGTTATGTCCTCTCCTTCGAAAGTATTAAATCTTTCCCTAGCATACCTATCGCATTCTGCGAGGTAGTGTCGGGCCGTTTCTTCTTTTGTTTCGCAGAAGCGGCAGAAGGGGTCTGGTAGAGTACCCATTATGAAGAGGTGTCTTCTCAAGGGGCAATGGCCCGTTAGGATACCTATCAGCCTCCTTATTCCCCTCCTAGAGTTAGAGAATAGCCATTTCGATTCTTTAGGTTTGATTTCCTTCAGAAACTCCTTCGATTGTCTGCATCCTGGGGACATATTCCATTCCTTTAGGAATTGTTTCATGCCCCAGCTACCTATACTCTCTTTTGCTGTGCTTAAAGAGTGGGGTAATACCGGTTGTGGTCCGACGAACTCAGTATTTGAACCTTCCTTGGCCAGGCTGTCCGCCTCCTCATTGCCATAGTGCCCCTTATGAGCAGGTATCCATACGAGGGTTACCCTATTCTCATACCTGGTGATAGTCCTATTAATGAGTTCAACGGTTTCCTCTACCAGTCTAGATGTTGATAGTTCTTTTTGTAATGATTTTAGACTGGCCTGACTGTCGGAAAAAATTTTAATATCTTTTCCCTTAATCTTGTTATCCATCAGTGTTCTACAGCAGACATTAATGGCCCAGACCTCTGCCTGAAAGACCGAGGTGTTATTACCAAGAGGATAGGAGATGCTGATCCCTAATTTAGGTATGTGTATTCCAGCACCACTTCCCTTATCCTTAATGAGTGAGCCATCGGTGTAGCAATCTAGACTACGATGGTCATCATCAGACCTATAGTTATAGTCACAGGGAGTGACTACCTGAAAGTATTTTTTCCCTAAAGGTGTTTTCACCTTTTTATCGCTTACACCCAGTAGTTGGTTGTTGACCTTACTAAATAAATGTAAAATTTTCGAGTGTCCTATATTATTTCCCTTATGGTTCCAGCTGCCTTCACTAATTAATCTATAGCAGCTGGTTAGTGCTTTAACCTTGACCTCAATGTGTAGAGGTGTAGTGTTTGTTATCACTTCCAAAGCTAGGGTTGGTGTAGTGGGAAAAGCCCTCTGGGTAGTTAATCTGCTTGTTCATTACCCAGAATTATTTGCGGTCGCAGAATCCAAGTTATTTTTATTTTATATTTTTATGAGGGTTCGCAACAGAAGAGGTCATATAAACCCTCAGGGTGCCGATCTTTTTGAAAAAAAAAACCTATTTGTAAGTATGTCGGGTTCGAATCCAGCAGCATGCATCATTGCAGTGATGAGCGCCGTGTCAACGTCTAAACCGTTGCGGCCACCAATGTCCCCTTCAAGTTATTGTTAATGTTGTTATGTTTTCCCAGGTTATCGAGGTTTTGGGTGAATTCAACGACTATTTTGGTTGTGACATTTTTACAAGCTAATGTTTTTAGGGATGCTTGGCAGTCAGACCTTATAAGGATTTTTTATCAGTTAATCTAATTTACGAATTTTAATGGCACACCCATTGCCAGCATTTATTTCATATTAAAAGAGTTGTACTTCCTCAATGAGTTTGACAGTTCATATTTGTAGCATTGACAGAATATACCTGACCCGGTTCCTTCATTCATTTTGGATACATCTGCCTACTATAAAATTTTATTTGAAATTCTCTTGATTTCTTCGTCTCCTTTGTAACCTTACAACTTTATACAAAGAAGGATACAAAGGATGTTTCGGGGATCAATCAGTTCCCATTTTTAGGAATGGTTAAATCATGTTTGTTATTGTTGTGTTTAGTCCACATCCAATATAATTCATTTTGGGGTCTGTACGAGTTTACCAAGTCTCCTATGATCTATGTATCCAAGGGAAGTACGTTTAATGTTTCAATGGTTGCAGTCACAGATTTGCCAATTTTTGCACATTGTCTCCTTTTTGGTCACCGTTAATCTTTACTCTACCAGATTAATGGAGGAAATTAGGATCCTTAAGTTTAATCCTTGAGTTTCCTCTTGTTCAGCAAAAATCTTAAATTTAAATGAAAACATTTTTGTAATTATAATATTAAATAAGACCTGCTAGTTTTATTATACTTTTAAATACTAAATTTTAAAAAAAATTTGTCCAAATTTTGTTTCAAGGTTTGGTGGTATGTCATCTATCAAAAAATCATTATTATATTGAATGGGCCTGAGGAAGGTATACATTTCTGTAAACCACATTATTTAAAACATTAAATAATAATGACACGATGCAGTATAGCATTAAATAATCTTTTTTTTGTTATTTATTTGTGAATTCAATTTGAATGTGTAAAAAAAGCTGATTTTGAAAAAAGTCCAGATACTCTGTAATGATTATCACCGGGTCTTCCTATTGTCGCGCTTGACCTTCGCGCAATTTTTCGACTTCTCGGTTAGAAAGGTTTCCTGATTCAAGACGTTAATGACGAACTACGAAAAAAATAAAATAAACAGCTAGCTGTTTCTGACCATGGATAACTCTTAAATTAAAACATTTGGAAAATTTACACGAGCATATGTTTTCAAAGTATAGGGAAGGATGAAGATTAGGAACAAACCCGTTTTTTCCCCATATGACCGAGACTGGATCGGCGGACAAGGCCGACCTCGGTTCGATTTGATTTCTGACCGATAACCCGTGTTCCCAGGGCGTACGTGTCCAAACTTGAAATTCATTATTTTCTGTATATCCCTAATACATCCCTAACCATCCCTGATTACAAACCTTTCTTATTATAAACCTGAAAAGTTTAAAATTTGCTAAATTTAAAAATACTCGCTTTTCCAAATAAGATTTTTTTAATTGCAAGAATTTTTGTTTCTATTTTGTAAAGTTGAAAGTTTATTATTGTATATATACAAATTTATAATTTCTACAGAGTTGTTTCTTAAGATAGTAATCGTTTTTGAAGTCGTGCCAACCAAAAATAAAATTAGAACCGAAATGCTATTTTATATTCAGGAAATAATTATAATACCGAATTCAAAATCGAAAAAGAACGTGTTTTAAAAAACTGGTTTTGTAAGTCTACTCCATTCAGTAAGTATTTTTAATTTTACTGAGCATATAATACATTTAGTTATCAACCAAAAGAATCTGGGTTTCTCTTAAAATTTAATAAGTTTTTCAAATCTGTTTATCGATTTAATAATTAGACCCATTAACATTTATTGCAATTTTAGTCATTTTCAATTCATATTTAATGATAGAAAAATATAGACAGATTTTCATTTTTGATTGTCTAAAAGCATAACGTAATGCTGTTTGTCAAGCATGATTATTGAAATACAAAAATAATACAACCCTATTATTTTTTCTGATATGTTCTTTCTTCTTGTGCTTCAAAAGCTCAGTTTTTGATTAAAAATAATCCTGTTAATTTTTTTAAATTGATAAGGGATAAGGGATGTATATGAATCCACCTATTCAGGCCCTCACAAAAACGTAGAACAAGTTCTGTGGTCTCCTATTCTTCCTGGCAGTATCTGAACATTATCTCTTCTGTCAGTACTCCTATCCGGGATCTTGGCTTTTGCGATTTCATTACAGTAATTCCTTTATAAGTCGTGCGGATAGCCCTCCCGCGTGAGAGAACCAGGTGTGTTGCTGTACCAAGTTTTAGACACATTAAGGATATATTTTTGGATGCATACTTTCTTGTGGCAAGGTGCTCAAGTGAAACAGTACGGTTTCAGATACATAAGCAATGTTATAAACTGAAATGTATCGTTTGATGAAATTATTGAATTTATGTGAAATTTTTTTTAAAAACTATATCTGAGATTCATTCAATGATCGCTTGAAAGAAAATTTGAACGAAATTAAACAGTGGGTTCGTTTCCCAGTGACATCGCACGTTTTTGAAAAACCCCGAACTTCTCCTTATTAAGTCCGTGGGGGCCGAGGGGTTAAGGCTATTGACGTGCGATACCAATTGATATTGAGTAAAGTATCGAGTAACGATATTTTCTTATATTTCGACCTCAACAGTTTAACTTTTGGTTTTTCCTTCTTGAAGGTGGGATAATAGGTCATCTCAAAAAAAAACACGAGTTTTTATCCACAACGTTTCGGATTTATTTTAATCCTTCCTCAGGTGAGTTAACGCAATGGTTAAAACAATAGTCGTCAGTCATTTATGTTTTATAAAAGTTTTTTTTTTAAAAGAGCCAGTGTGGTATATATTCAGACTCCGAACTAACGTTTTAATATTTTGATTAATAATATTTAATATAATATTGATATATTATATACACCTGAGGAAGGATTAAAATAAATCCGAAACGTTGTGGGTAAAAACTGGTTGTGATTTTTTTGAGATGACCTCCCTGGGGATCCCATAATGGGATAATGGGATCCCACCTTCAAGAAGGAAAAATCATAAGTTAAAGTATCGATTATTTTTGGTATCGAATATTGTCATTCGATACTAGTACTGTATCGAATACTTTTTGTAGTATCGGAAAATATATTCAAACCGGGGCCGTTTGAAACTTACCTTTCATCAAACTGGGAATGGACTAGTTACTGTTAAGAGAGACTACTAGCAGCATGTGTCAACAAAATTAATCGAGATTTTTAATTGGTAGTTGGTAACTCTGCTGATAATTCTGGTAACTCCATCATTTTTTCCCGTCGCACCTCGCACTTTCAATTTCAGTAACTTCTTATAAAATCCACTAGTTTTCGTGGCCCGCTTGACCAATTAATATCTTTCAAATAATTAAGGTTTTTAGTTGAGATAAAAAAGTCAGTGTCACGAGCGGGATTCGAACCCACGATCTCGATCCACTCGGACAAAATTCGAAAGGTGGGATTGTGATGGAAAGTTAGTGTCCGAGTGGATCGAAGTCACGATAGCTCAAGTGGTAGAGCAGTGGCGTATCGAGCCGAAGATCATGGGTTCGAATCCCGCTCGTGTCACTGACTTTCTTGTAAAATGTTTTTGTCTTCACGTCCCTAAAAACTGTTCGCATTCCTTCTCATAGGAAGATACTTAATCTTCCTCCCAAAAGTAAGGTATGAGGTTATTTTCCTAATAAAACTGAAACATACGCATCTTCTAAACTCGGGGAATACAGCGAGAACACGTCTTATCCTATTTTTGCAAGTATTTGAAACCAAACACCCGTTGATTAATTTTCTCAAAACTCGATAACGATAAAATTGAAATATCAATTATGTTGAAATGTGTTGGCAGCTTGTTCTTACCTACGTACCCACTGTATGAAAAAATACATAAAAATGAAAAAAAAAACTGCAATTTTTTTATTATTTTACGCATTAGTGCATTTTAACCCAAGTCCACAATAGTAAGTTGATCATTTATGAATGAACGAAAAAGTACTCATATGAGTAAATACTCGTCATTATCGAAAAATTTCTGTCGATACTTGAGTAGTATCGAATTTTTTTTTTGTTACCAGTATCGATTACTTTTATCGAATATTTCCTGGTATCGCACGACACTAGTTAAGGCGTCAGGCTCGTATTGGCAAGCTAGCGCTCCTGAGTACGAATCCGGACAAAACTCATGGCTTTTAATTGAAAATAGAACGGAAGAAGTTATTTTAAATTCTTTTCACCCCTCGTCCGCGACATCCAACAGGTAGTTGGACGTTAAACCTTCCTGGCATTAAGACTTTACATGTCTTAAACATTATAACGTGTCTCAAAGAAAATGTTATAGCTTTATTTTAAAATGTGTCCTAGGCGGATTTGAATTTTTTTCGACAAATACCGATGGTATTTAAAAGACCCACTAACCGCTAATTGGCTCGTAAATTACCTTTATCGACCACTTACCAATTTGTTTGCTTTTGGTAACACCTAATAACAACTTATCTAGCATCAACAAATCAGCCGTAATTATGGTTTAATGAACATATTTCTCGCTGAGAATGGATAGTGGCGTGTTGTGCGAGGTTATAAAACTATCATAATTGACGATATAGGGTTTAATATTTTAACATCACCGTTCTTTTTCAATTAACAGAAAAACCGGGAAAGGTTTTAATCCACTCCTACATACTTTCTGTAGATGTATAAAAATGATAATATAGTGTTTATTACAAAAATACATTCAAAACACACATTCTCACTTTATAGTTAAACATATACTCCTCAGTCATTAGACCATCGGAAATCAAGGCTTTAAAAAAGTTTAAAAATTTGTTTACGTTCCTGTTCTGGTGAAGATTCTTCTGGCTGTATAATAATGCTTTATAGTTCTAATGAAAAAATTCTTTGTCGTCTATTATTATGAAAACTTAAAGTATAGATTACTAAAAGCGTACATATTAAGAATTATTAACAATACTTTAGTTTAACCACATTATAATCTGCAGGGTGCCCCAGTTCCTTCTGACGAAAGTCAGAGAATCGATTCTACTCTTAGTTGGGAGCAAAAAATGCTCAGGAGAAAATTTTCGGAAAGTTCTCTATTTTGTGATATTTGTCAATTTAGGTTTTTTCATCTTTTCACTACCTTACCACATAAAAACGCTTACAACTTCCAAAATGTTGAGACTACAGCAAATTCAATTACACCATTTGAAAGAACGTTAAATTTGCTGTAAAATACTTCTTTGCAATAACCTGAATGACATAAAATGTTAGAAAATATCAGTTGGAACATGTCAAAATTACAAAATTTAAAATTTTGTCATGATTGCACGTTCTAGTGAGGTTACAGAAAAAACCTACAACTTGTCAAATTTTACAAAAACTTCTTCATCTAAAATGATTTACGTTGATATATCCAGGTTTTTAAATAACGTTCTAGTAGAGTTGAAAAATAACAATTGAATGTTCGAAAACGTGAGCTAAGGTAAATTTGAAGGGGGTAAGAAATAAATCAATTAGAACTCGTGTTGTAAAATAAAAATGACCCTTGTTTGACCGGTTGAATGAAAAATGCTGGATGGGATCGAAGTTAAAACAATAATCATCACAGAATGTAACAGGTCGAGTGTGTTACTGAAAGATAATAATATTAATTAATATTAATATTATTTTACAAAGCGAGTCCTAATTGATTTATTTCTACCCCCCTCCACCATCAAATTTACCTTAGCTCACGTTTTCGAACATTCAATTGTTATTTTTCAACTCTACTAGAACGTTATTTAAAAACCTGGATATATCAACGTAAAGTTAGATGAAAAAGTTTTTGTGAAATTTGACTAGTTGTAGGTATTTTTTTAACCTCAGTAGAACGTGCAATCATGACCAAAATTTTAAATTTTGTAATTTTGGCATGTTCCAACTGATATTGGCTAACATTTTATATAATTCAGATTATTGCAAATGGAAGTATCTCACAGCAAATTTAGCGTTCTTTCAAATGGTGTAATTGGATTTGTGGTAGTCTCAACATTTTGGAAGTTGTAAGCGTTTTTATGTGGTAAGGTAGTGAAAAGTTGAAAAAACCTAAATTGACGAATATCTTCAAAATAGAGAACTTTCCGAAAATTTTCTCCTGGGCATTTTTTATCCAAACTAAGAGTTGAATCGATTCCCTGACTTTCGTCAGAAGGAACTGGGACACCCTGTATATACATTGCACATTAAAAAACAAATGCACGAGCGGCCAACTTTTAAAATGCACACTTTCTCAGCCTTTTTAGTCACAGACCTGCTCTAGGTTTCATTTTTAGAAAATTTGACGCTGAGCATGATGGCATTTTAAATGTTTTTGACGTGCTTCAGTCATTCATCTGTAAATTCATAAATTCGGGAACATGTTAATTTTCACGAAAACTTCAAATTAGGATGTGGAGCCAGGAAATCATCCTCGAGCGGCGCCCGTTAGCAATCGATAGGTAATTTTAATAAGCTTTCAATTGGGCATCTTCCACTTTGCCCGATTTCTCAACTGTTAACGAGATATTCGCGATTTTTGGGCAAAAAAAGTGGCTCATGGAAAAAACCGATCACTCTCTACCTCTCTCTCCCGATTTTCAAGAATGCATAAATTTTGAACCGACATGTTTTCGCAAATTTTACTCTCTACAACTTTTGTTCCGAGGAGTTTTTTCAAAAAGTAAACAAGGAAGCAACAATTCTTACTTTTTTCTTACTTTGACTTTTTGAGATACGGAATGCTTCTGCTGTCTATAACCACTTGTTTACTTCATCACGGAAATTCAACTTTTCCTTCCCATTTCACAGGTTTTCTGGCAGTTTGGCTTCTAATAACGTATTAAAACAATAGAGTAATGTATGGTAAAATCGAGAGAGAGAGAGAGAGAGAGAGGGTGAGTGAGAGAGCGAGAGAGTGATCGGGTTTTTCCGTTCCAGCTCGTAAAAAAACCACGTTTTTCCCAAAAAATCGCGAATAACTCAAAAACTGTTAAAAATCGGGCAAAATGGAAGGTGACCGATTGAAAGCTTATTAAAATTTCCTATCGATTGCTATATGGGGTCGCTTCAGGACGATTTCCTGGCTCCACAGTTCAATTTGAAGTTTTCATAAAAAGTGTAAAATTAACATGTTCCCGAATTTTTGAATTTACTGATGAATGACTGAATCTTGGAAAACGTTTAAAAAGCCTTCTTGTTCAGCGTAAAATGTTCTAAAAAAAATGAGACCAGCGCAGGTCTGTGACTAGAAAGGCTGAGAAAATATGCATTTCCAAAGGCGGCCATTTTTCTGTGCAAAAACCTTTTTTTTTCTTTTTTTTTAATATTGTTTGGTTTTAATTTTTATTGGTTTCAATCACGTAAAAACTTCTATGACAACCTTTAAATTCTACTAAAAAAGGCTCTTTAGTTCAGTATTTCTTTATAAGAACGTGAAGACCTTGAATACTGATCAATTTTTTAAACTCATTTTATTTATAACTTACATAAAAATTATTTAATTAGTAAATCCAAGAAGTTAACTGAACTATATACTATTTTCCTTAAACCGGGCAATCAGATTTCTCCTTGTTTTCTTCTATGTTTTAGGGCCGGCAAATTACTACAACCTCTAAATCAGGTGCTCTATCTGTTTTGTATTTTTCCCCTATTAATTATACTAATTGCTTTTAGCGTTTTTCCAGTCAAGTGGTGATCAAAGAGATTGCTCTTATTTTAATCGTATTGCTAGCCTCTCTGAACCTCAGGGGCCTCGTCAATTGTGAATTAAATAATAAATGCACATGAAACAGAACAAGATAAAATATGAGAGTCTGATTAGCATTCATACTACTCCAGATGAGATTCCAGTCATAATATCGATATCTCTCTGGGCTATTGGAGATAAACCTTCTCCATTCACGCTAATAAATTACAGTCACCCAAATATCCATAAATGTAACTGTAAAAAGTTGAATACGTTATGAAAATTTAAGAAAAAATCATCAATTATCAGAGTGATATTTTACTTTTATTTGATGTTCCATAACAAAATTTATAACAAAGTTTTGTTTTGTTTAAAGTGTATAAAGGTTTTCTTTAGGTTTGGTGTATATTATACAATATAATTTTATCTTTATGTAATTAATTGAAAGAAGTGATTTGGTCAATCGGACCACGAACTCTAATGGATTATATCATATATTTTACGTATTTTTATTAACTATTACAATTGATTAAGGTTTTTAGTTGAGATGAAAAAGCGGACCACGAAATTAGTGAATTTATTAACTATGATACATTAAATTTGCGAACATCATTTTTGCTGTCAAGCACAATTTTAACTTGCTGAAAGCAGGCAGCTGCCTTGGTGGATAGATAAACTTTGGTTTTATCCAATACTATATATAACTTGTTCAGATAATTTAATTATTTCTATTACTATTTCTATACTTGTACATAATTGTGCTTATAATTTTATTTCTTTCACATTACTTTTTCTTAATTATCAACAATTATCCCATATTCTAATCTCATTTACTCGTATCCACTAAACCAGTAGACATTTTTATGTATTCATTGGATTAAAAAGAGATTAGGATAATTATCAGGTTGAAGGACAAAAGACCTCCAGATTTTTTTGATTTTTTTTGTAAATTGGGAGTGCAAAGGAAAATTGAAAACCTTTTGATACCGTATGTAACAAGTAGTTCGAAACTACCATTAGAAAAATTAGCGGATGTTTTTAGATTTTTTATTCAGAAAATGCCTTTGAACTGGCTCTTTTGTTTACAATTTTCAAACCCCAGGCTTGCGCTTCATCAGGAATGGTTGATCTGCACTGTTCTACACATGCAATTATAGCAGTACTTTTTGTAAGTAATGTATTTATCTATTTGTCGTCAAATAACAGACGTAGTATAATTGAGTACTCTAAGAAGGTAGAAAGTGGTCAAGCACAATTTTTTTTTTCACCTTACAAAAATCAACAAAATATGCTCGAGTTAAAAAGCCTGAGTACATCAAATAGGACAAATACTTAATAAATGAATAAAGCTGACTATATTTTTCTGTCAAATCATCTTTGATAAAAAGTTGCAAGAGTAATCAATAACTCACAGTATCGAATTTTATAGAACAGTGATTTTTTACACATCTCGGGGGTCGATTAATGTAGGATATTATTTTAGAGGATTGAGGACACAATGAGGTATAATAATAAAAATAAATTGTGTAAAATAAATGTTTATTTCATGATACCAAAAAGTGCAGTTTACCAGAAAGCCCTAACACCGTGGAGTCCGAGTCCGTAGGGGTGAACGGCGGAGTAGCCGAGGGTAGCTGCGTATGGGGTGGCGTAACGGGCAGCGACGACGGGGCCGGCGACGTGAGAAGCGACGACGGGAGCAGCTACAGCATGACCAAAGGTATGACCGTAGGTGAGGGCTTTCTGGTTTTCGTGAGCGACGGCGTGAGCCTGTTTGCCGAGGGCGACTTCGGGGGTGTCAGCGGGAAGGTGGAGTGGGACACCGCCTCCGAGGACGTTCCTGGTTCCTTCGGTGTGCTGTTGGACGAGCTGGGCCTGCTTGGCGAGGGCGACTTCGAGGGTGTCAGCGGGGCTGGCGAGGGCGTTGGGGTTGACGAGGACGGCCCTCTTGTACAAGTGGTGGACGAGTCCGGCAGCGGAGTTGTCCAAATGGGGTTTCCATTGTCCGTCGTCGAGGTCAGCTCCGAACCAAGTCAGGTGTCCAGATCCGAGGACAGATCCGTCCAAATGGGGCTTCCATTGTCCATCGTCTTCAAGGCGGACAAGACCGTGCAAAACCTGGGCATAGCTGGTAGCTACCAACCCCAAAACGGCAACAAGAGCGAGCTGAACAAAAAATAAAACTCTTTAAAAAATATTTGTAAATAATTAATTGACTGCATATTGATTCGTGGGTCTTTTTTAGTCAATACAGTTAAATCCACATTTAAACCAAGATATCAATTCTTAATGTAATATTGTTAATTCACACACATTAAAATATTACTACATGATTTTTAAACCAACAGTATGTATGATCGATTAGACTATAAGACAAAAGGTAATATAGCATTTTGCTGAAAATTGAACAAAGTTCATTGTTTATTATTAATAGGTATAGCTATCATGTTCGCGCCGAGAAACTTAATTGGTTCTAACCTAGTGAAAAGTCAGCCTACACAAATTAACGCAATATATTATCTTCATCAAAGGTGAACAGGCAGTTTCCCTAAATTACATATTGATACAGATCCCGAAATTGTTTAAAACTCCATTAAATCGTATAATGTATATATTTTGAAATTTAAGTTTAAATTGATCAGAAAATGTATAATTGAAAAACGTATCGCTCAGATATAAAACCTCTTTTTTCAATTCGACCGAAAATACTGTTAATGACAAAATGTCCACAGTTGTCGTCGTGGGCCATTATTCATAAAGGTGGACTTATAAAGTGGAGTTTCAACTTACTGAAGCTTTCATAGTGGATAATGTTTCACCTCCTTGGAAAGGACTGTGTTGCCCGAAATGTGCTCAACTGCCCATTTATACCCGAACAATGGCCTCCAAATGAGTCCCCACCCAAAATTTCTTCTTCTTCAACATCTTACAACGCCCTGTTTTGTCGTCTGCATTTTTATTTTTATTTTATTTTTTTTTTATTCTATGGAGAAAAAAATTCTTTAACCGTTAATTTTTCATCACTGAATATGTTATAAAATATACAATGCAACAGTCTCATTTAAAAATGCAGAACAAATCGAGAGTGTAAAAATTGAATATCATAACTACTACATTGGTAAACCTTTTGACCGTATGCCGAGAGGAAAAGTTTTAGAAAATATACAAAACAATATACAAACGTCCCTCCTCATTGACATATTTGAAGTTTGAAAATATAACAGGAAAATGCAACGCCAATATTCAAAAGTTCGTTTGAAAATTTCTTCAAATGAAGGTTCGGATTGTAAAACTCCGATGTCGCGAGATTTCATTTTTGGCCAAAATTCCGATGATTTGCCTGGGGCGAAGACGTTCTTCAACTACACAGCCTAACGATGTTAAGTTTGTCAAAAAACTGGATATTGAATGTGGAAAATACTACAATAATAGGCTATACAGTAAATAATTCATGGTTTTTAATCAAAGTTTAATTGTTTGTAATTCTTTTTTATAATTAGCAAAGAATCCAGCAGCTTTTTGGATCGTTGGATGAGAAGAACCTGCTGGTATCATCGTGTCTAAATTTGTGGGTTTTTTACACTGACTGGCAAAAGATTCCACCCACCTGTAATATAACTTGGTTTGAATATATTTTTATAACCAAAGTTTCACGTTGTTTAACGTCTAATAATTGGCTCTTTGTCTTTAACAAAAAAGAACGAACATTTCCAAAGGAAAATAAAAAAAAAGACGAACAAATAAAATTTGTTTTAATTAGATTTTAATTACCATTTCAATATCACGTATTTCCTCCTCTTGCCTTAATTACATCTAGAAGACGCCTGCGCATACTTTCTACCAGTCTGCTAATGCTCTTTGCTAGAGGTTAACCCATTCACAAAGAGTCCTCTCAAGATGGTGGAGCGTATCAGGAAGTGATGGATTTGCTCTTATTCGTTTTTTGAGGTTATCCCATAACGGGCTGGCCAGGCTAAGACCCTGATGCTGTTGAAGGTAGGTTTCTACTATACGAGCGATATGTGGACGGGCATTATCGACCATTAGAATAGGATTGTCGTTGTTTGATCGACGATAGGCAACGCATGATATTCCAAATTTTCATCCACATAGCGAGTGGCCGTCAAAGACTCTTCACGAACAACAACCAACTCTGTGCGATTCTCCAATGAAATTCCCGCCCACATCATCACTGAGCTACGTTGAAAAGGTTGGCTCTGGGAGAAATTACTTTGTATCTTTCATTTCGCCTTCCCTTCACTCTTTTACGCCCATCTGGAGATCGTAGAGCAAATCTACACTCATCTGTAAAAAGTACAGCAGACCAATCGTCTAAAGACCAATGGCTGTGTTCTCGAGGTGAGAGTCGTGCAATTCTATGTGTTGTGGTCAATTTTGATCCTCTTACGGGGCGAAAAGCCAACAGTTCATACTGATTTAATCTTCTTCGAGCAGCGCGTTCAGAAATTTGGACACCTCAAACTTCCTGGAGTTCATGAATCGCTTGAACAACGGTAAGATGCCGGTTTCGCAAAATTCTCAAAGTCAAACAACGATCATCCTGAGGTTCTGTTACCCTAGGACTTCCAGAACCGGGCCTTCTATGTTAGGAGACCCAGTTTCCCGAAAACGTCTAACGTCGTAGTGATTCGTAGGGATGACAATAGCCGCATACCTGATGAAACGCCATCATCAATAAGTGCCACACCATGCGCATCATCCACAGCACTAAGCGGCATTTTTAAGTTAAAAATTGAAATAAAGAAAACAAAGATGAAAACTAAACAGTTTATTGCCTCAGAATTCAAATCAAACTGAATAAACATTTTAAATTCCGTAAAAAGTAAACAACAATACTCGTTTTGGATTAAATATTGACTTGATGTAAGTATTTGATTTTGACTTGATTACTTAACTTAATCAATTGAGTTTACCGCTAATTGATATTTCAAATTTAAAACTAGTATAGACAAATATTTATTAGTAAAACATTGAGACAAATTAAGGGCAGAATTTTCTTTTATGGAGAAAATAAAATAAAAAAATCAATTGGGTGGTATTTTTTGCCAGTCAATGTCACCTCGATTTGCATTAGGTCATTTATTATGGACATTTTTAAGTTTAAAAAGTATAAACAACCGTTCTAGTTGACATTGATCGACCTCCGTAGTTTAAACTGATGTATTGGATCTTCTTGAGGTCATTTTACAGGTGAATAAAGAACATCACTATTGGGTTTCACCAAGCTTTCGGCGAATGTTCCGCCATCTTCAGGGCCTAATTTATTGAAAACAAAATTTACATGAACAGAGTTACATAAAACATCTTATACACATACATTATAAAAATAAAATTACGTACTTTACCCAGTTTTTTAGGACAATTAAATTTATTGCACATGTTTGTAGTTTTTTAAAATGAAGGTGAAAATGAATCTAAAAAAATAAAAAAATAAAAATAGTCTCGCTTAAAATCTAGTGACACTCATCGGTTCATCCTTTGGTCTCACCTCTTTCATAAGTTAATACTCAATCTCAGGTACATGTATTTCTTTATCACAGATACGTTAAATATATATATATATATATATATTATATATATATACACAACTTCTAAACTGTTTTTTAACTTAAAATTATAATTTAATTATCTACAACTATGTACAAGGAATTTGAAGAAAATTGAGACACATCGAACGGTTACAACACGGTAAGGGACCCATCCCTGTTATCAATCACGGTGTGATTAGACGCACCAACTTGAACCACGCGTCACTTTGCGCTTTATTTCGATTCACGAACAGTTGCAGGATTCCCGAATATGCCATGATGGAGCCCAGTCGATCCATTTGCAAATTACAAGAGTTTTTCGTAACATGAATACAGACTTTTTCGAAAAGTAGTCGTCGCTCTAAGTACAACTCTCTGCCCAGGATCCAAGGGGAGTCCAACTTGAAGAAGAAAGTGTCACTAGATTTTAAGCGAGTCTATTTTTTTTTTTTTTTTTCAGTATGTAGATGCATTTTCACCTTCATTTAAAAAAACAACAAACATGTGCAATAAATTTAATTGTCCTCAAAAACTGGTAAAGTACGTAATTTTATTTTTATAATGTATGTGTATATGATGTTTTATGTAACTCTGTTCATGTAAATTTTGTTTTCAATAAATTAGGCCCTGAAGATGGCGGAACATTCGCCGAATGCTTGGTGAAACCCAATTAGTGATGTTCTTTATTCACCTGTAAAATGACCTCAAGAAGATCCAATACAACATCAGTATAAACAACCATATTTATTTACTTCCAATATACAATTTATACAAGGGTGTAAAGATTAATTAATTAGGAGAATTCCTTTAGAACCTCTAGTGTTCCCCACCATATTATATTCTTGGGTACGAATGGGTACTAGGAGGCTGTATTAGCGTCTAATACTCAACTTCACCTTTCCACCTTCACGAAGATTATGCGTGTGTACCCTGTTAATCATACAGACGGAAAAAGGGGTACGGGGGAGGAAAAGGAGCTTGATCTGTCACGACCTAAACCCACACCCCACAACATACCATTCCTACTACCCAATGAAGTTAAAATGTACTTAATTCATTATGTACAATGTGGTTTAAATTTTCAATAAATTCAGTTCGAATGATAATTACCATGAAATGCAATCATCAACTTTTACATATTAAATTTATATATTTGTTCTTCATTCAATATTTCACCGTATTGTTTTTAATCACGGCATTAATTTATAAATACATGGATAATTCGACAGTGATATTGTCTAAATAAAACGTTAATAAATATGAGTATTATTTATTTTACCGAGAATTCGAGCTTTTAATTCAATAAAAGGAAGTTTTTAGCAACAGTTTTTCATCATTGTTAAATTTTAAAAAATAAACAACTTCCTCGTCGCCATTGACAATTTTCTCATTAACTTCATTGAAGTATAGTAGAAAACTTCAGAGCAAAGTTGTAGTAAAGATGCAAAGATGCCCTTGAGATTTGTACATGGCCTAAGGCTAACTTTACTTGTCTCATTACGATTACTCTAAACGGAATTTATTACTGACAAATTTCGAGGAGAAAAATAAAACGAAAAATATATCAGTTTAACAATTATAATTATAAGCAACCTTACAACTGTTAATTGAAACTAAGGAATCTAAATTTAGATAGAACATCTTTGTTTTTCCCCCATTTTTTTATTAAATCATATATCTGTAAAATGTGTGGTGATTAGTGACCATTAATCGATAATTATTCAGAAATCCTGACCGCATCTCACGATTTCTGAATAATTATCTGTAAAATTTTATAGTTGGCAAATATTGATCAATTTCTTTCGTCATATTATTAAATTTAGCGTAAATATGTGAGATTTAATAATAGGGATTATGCGATAACTTGAAAATATAAGGTCGACATCGCTGTCAACTTCTTCAGAACATTTCCGTAAGTTCCTTAATAATTAATTATTAATTTGATCCCCTTTCGCGATTGCGTCATTCAAGTTTGTATTGTGTGTTTTTGAGATATTAATACTTCAATTTGTCTCCAGGGGAAGTTGGCCTGTTGTAGTTTATTCTAGACAATATGAGAGAAAAAGTTTTTGAGTGGGAAGAACAAAACATTTTGTCTGGTAGCAACAAGTTAAAAAAAGAAATTCTTCATAACTTAACGAAAACTAAAGCCACGAATCGATTTTCCCTTCAACCGAAAGAAGAACGAAGTCCCTACGCTTTACTGCCAAAGTTAATATAAATTTACTTATTTTTTCTTCTAAAACAAAGAATACAATGTTTTCAAATTTATTTTTGATTTCATATACTACTTTCAGTTGTTATTTTTTAGAAAATTAATTTTCAAAATTGAAATTGTAATAAAAATTCTAACTAAAATGTAAGATATCTTGTAAAATTGACAATATTTTTATGCGTATGGAAATTAAATTGAAGTCATCTGTCACTCGTTAAAAGGGTTAAACTGGCGTCTTATAATTCATTATTATTTGACTAAAACCAGATAAATAAGTCTTTTCCGGCAAGCATGAAACAAATGTGAGCAGAGGCTCTTATGAGAATTTACATTGAAAGTAAGGATGGCTTAAATAAGTGGGGATCCTTTGGAGGCCGATGTTCTCATATATAAAGTCCGCGCCTCGTCCAAATCATCGCAGTCCTTTCGTAGGAGGTGAAACTCGCAGTCTCAAAATGAAATCAGCTGTAAGTATTCCGAAAAAACGGGAATTTGCTCTTGGAAATTTTCTTTCATCGAGATAGTAGTGCAGATTTGTCTTACCTCCAGACGTGAAACAATTACGTAGGACTCACTGGGCTTACTTTACATACTTATTTCGCTAAAAATAAAGATTTAAAGATTCGTTAGCGTTTTAAATAGGAAATCCAGGTATTAACCTGAAATATGGAAATAAAAGAAAACTCCAGCGATTTTTTTATCTTGCTTATTCTAAATATATTAAGGAAATATATGCATAAGGATGAAAATGTATTATAATGCATTGGTCAAGAAAAAAACCTTTATCGAGTTACACATTGAAACAATGGTTTTTAACCTTAGCGATGTACATTAAATAAAGCATAACATAATTGGTTGCTTTCATAGTAGGTACACATCGGTCTTCTGAAATTTCTTTTTGTAATTTTACTAGTTGTTTAACATATTTTTTATTTTTAGTTGGCAATCCTCTGCTTAGCAGTCAGTGCTTTGGCCCAACACCCCGCTGAAGATGACGGGTCTTGGAAGCCTCATTTGGACGGATCTGCTTTAGGAAACGGCGATCTCGTTTGGCTGGGACCTGACAATGACGATGGTCAATGGAAACCCCATTTGGACAACTCCGCTGCCGGACTCGTCCATCACTTGTACAAGAGGTCTGTCCTAGTCAACGCCAACGCTCTCCCCGTGCCCGCTGACACCCTCGAAGTCGCCCTGGCTAAGCAAGCCCAGCTCGTCCAACAGCACAGTGAAGGAACCAGGAACCTCCTCGGAGGCGGTGTCCCACTCCACCTCCCCGCTGACACCCCTGAGGTCGCCCTTGCCAAGCAAGCCCAACTTGTCCAACAGCACAGTGAAGGAACCAGGAACCTCCTCGGAGGCGGTGTCCCACTCCACCTCCCCGCTGATACCCCTGAGGTCGCCCTTGCCAAGCAAGCCCAGCTCGTCCAACAGCACAGTGAAGGAACCAGGAACCTCCTCGGAGGCGGTGTCCCACTCCACCTCCCCGCTGACACCCCTGTAGTCGCCCTTGCCAAGCAAGCCCAACTCGTCCAACAGCACACCGAAGGAACCAGGAACGTCCTCGGAGGCGGTGTCCCACTCCACCTCCCCGCTGACACTCCCGAAGTCGCTCTCGGAAAACAGGCTCACGCCGTCGCTCACGAACATCAGAAAGCTCTTAACCACGGTCTTCCCGTTGCTCACGCTGTAGCTGCTCCCGTCGTCGCCGCTCGTGTCGCCACCCCCGTCGTCGCTTCCCACGTCGGTGTTCCTTTTGGCCTTTCCTCCGTCCACACTGTTGGACTCCACCACGGACTCACAGCCGTTTTGTAAAAAGGGAAATTAATTATCTGTGTTCAGTGACTGATATAAAATAAACAATTTTTTTATAATGCTTTGATACATTCTAAAAATATCTATTCCCGAGAACCTTAAAAGTTTTGTACTGTAATCTAACAAGCTAGAATTCCATAACTTATATGGTAGTATTCTGTAATATTTTTGTAAGTTTGTCAATATGCAGAAAAAGTTTGAATATTATACTTTCTATGGAGTATTATTTGAAAGTAATTTAAGAAAAGAAATACAACTAGGGTCTATGAAGACATAAATAGAAATCATTCGCGGTTTTTATTAATATAAAAACCTGCAGTGTAATAGATAATAATAGGTTGAAAATAAACTATAATAGACGATACGTAATTTAGAAAATGTATCGCCCCACTAAACGAGCTTGAAAATTTTTAAAATGTCTTTTGAAAAAACAAAAACAAATTGTTTTTATATAAAATTCTGGCATTTGTAATAAACCCAAATATGCCATTGAAAGCTACCTCCAATCCGCATTTTTTAATGACTGAAAATCACGAGTAGACATTGATGAAGATATAAATCCGTATCTGAAATTTTGCCCCTTAACCTATGAACTCACTTGTATGTAAATGTATATGAAAAATATTTTTTTAAGAAAACCGATTCTGAATAATAACCGCATAAAAACGTGTAGTATCGGTATTGCTTTTGAGTGACATTACCTTAACAATCTTTTCAGCCTTTTGCCATCTTGTCGGAAATTGGTTACCAAGCACCAAATAAAAATTTCAATATCAGTTTCCCCTCCATCATCATTATTATCGGGATACAACTCTCAAATCTCTTACGTAACGACTTCAGGTTTTCAGATAAACTAAGACAGGTTTCTGACAGATCTCATAGTTCCAGTGGAAGAATCGATTGTTTACAAGACGAAAACAAGCCACAATGGCACGCGTCAGTGAAAAGATAGCCGGTCTCAAACTCCTGACGATAGTCAATAAACTGTCCGAACAGATAACAAAACATTCTTATTATAAATAGTTGCCCAATGGGATTTTTCTTATTAGTTCGTTGATAATAGCATAATTTTCAATATCAAATCAGTAAATAAATTTATATTTAAATATATAGACAGTATTTTTTTTTCATAATAAACATGTGTGTTATTTAAATAAGGTTTTGTTGTTTTTCGTCAATGAAGTTAAATTGTAATTAGTATCAAATGTTTATGAATGTTTTGTCTTTAGATAAAAATGCTTTGGTTTAAAATACAGAGCCCCTCTCTTACTTTTCCTATTTATTTTTGTTTTATCGCTGGCCTACGTGAAGAACGACACGCAGCCATCTTTGCTTAAGGTTTTTCTCTTAATAAAATTTATAGTTATAGCTAAAGTTAAGTTTGTTGGATCAATGCGTTGTCCAACATTTTATGATAAATATAATAAGTTGTTAATAAGCTGGCTAATTAGAGTTTAAGAGTTTTTGAAAAAAAAGGAGGGGAAGATTATCGAAATGAGGAAGAATCTATAAGTGGGGGCACATTTTTTTGGAGGCCACAACCGCGTATATAAAACAAGGTCATGCAACGTGTAAACAACACAGTCCTTTTATAGGAGGTGAACAACGCACAATGAAGTTAATAGTAAGTGCAATTAAAACCGTGTTTGTTCTGGAAAATTTAGTGTCTTGTTTAATTCTTTGTCTATGCTTCGAATAAGATAAATAAATAATCAAAAATCTTTATTTCTAGGTTCTGTTGGTGTCTGTAATGGTGGTATATTCGATGCAAATGGATGTATCGGAGTTTGTTGACTTTAAAAACCATATTTCTAAATTTGAAAAAGTGATAGGCTTGGTGAAATCGGTGTTTTCTCAATTCAAAACCGCAATGGATGCATCAGAGAGGAAAGATTTAGAAATCCGCGATCCTTACGCTGTGATCCGAGCTATTTGGTAACATTTGACGACCCGAGGATATAAAATCGACCATGTTTGTTTTGATATATAATCGACCATGTTTGATTTGTTTTGTTACAGCAACCGGCAGGGGCTGGTTCACGTTTTGATCATTTTCCTCTTTCTTGTACTGCCGCTCATCGTGGGCATAAGCCCGGCAGGGAATTTCGCAATTCCGCATTACCAGCCGGGAATGGCGAAGTTGTAAGCTATGGAATTCCAGTTGTAATTTCAGTGTAGTCCTCTCTCTCTGTAACACAAACTTATTTTGTAGCTTTTTGACCTAGCGATGCTGAATTCGAAGGAAGACAAGTCTCTCCTGTGTGTGTTAAAATTTCTTTCACACAACAAAGAAAAAACTGATCTGATCTCATATTACTATAGTTATTTTTATACTAAAAATTAAATATAATCCATAAATATTTAAAAACAAAAAATAGGATGGATAAAATCTTAAAGATGAGGTGTAACAAAGCTCACTACCTAGGAGCATGTGTCAATGTGTCCTAAATGTTGCACTTTATTTATATGTAAAAAATTAGCAACTAAAATTAAATAGTGTGCTTTACCAAATTGAAAAGTAAAAAAATATGTTTTAGGATGATTATAAGACAAAAATTTAAAAAAACTTCATTGCAGAATATTTTTTACTCCAATTAAGGCACACTACAGAACCCATCTTAAAACAACCTCATCGTATGTCCTTCAATATTTCCTAAATTATTCACTATGTATTTATTAAAATAAAACAAAAATAAAAAATAAAAACATATCAAAATAATTAGTTTTTAAGTAATAGTTTTTAGGTTAAATAAAAACCTATGATGATGATGAAACTAGGAAGCGGGGATTGTGCTCCCCCGGCACTGCAGTCATTCTGGCTAACTAGATTATTGGCCTAATGGCTTCCTAGTTCCCTAGTAGCAATCGACTCAATCCTTCTCAAAAGTATTAGGTCATTCACTGTAGCCGCTACAATTTCATTCCTTAGGTTTTTTCTGTATGGTAGGTTACATCCCCATTGAGCCGTTTGTTTGCGTTCGAAGATGATATGGGTGGCTGTTTCTTCTTCTTCATTGCATAATCTGTAGATGGGATGTTGTGTAGATTTTTTTCTCAGATGTCAGTGACCGGTTAAAAATCCGACTGCAGCAGTGAATTTGCCAGTCATGGTGAGGTTTGTTTTAACATGTGTTTACTGTTTCTAGCGCCGGTAGAGTTTATCCACTTCTCTTTTTGTTTTATATGAATCCATTCTGCGATTGAGGATTTTGTATTTGTTTTTGTTAACCCAAGTATAGGTTCAGGGCGTATGTATGGTCTTGCAAATCCTCCTCTGGCCAGGGTGCTTTTTCGTCACTCAAAATTTCTTTGTGCCCTGGCACCCAAGATATCATCAGGTTGTTGAGTGTCCGCAGATTTTGGAGATTTTGGTTGCATCATTGACTAATTTTGATGTGATTGTTTAACATGCTAGTGCTTTGATAGTTGTTTGGCTTTCAATCTTAGGAGGATTTTTTTGCCAGTGTAAATTATTTTAAGCTCTTCTAGGGCACAAAAGTTCACGGCATGTATTTATGCTTGAAAGACCGAAGTGTACTTCCCTAATGAGTTTGATTGCTCACAACTTGGGATTGTACAAAAAACACCCGATCGTTCGTTCGTTTGTGTTGCAGCTATCTAAAATCTACAATGTACAAAACATACAACCATATCATTATACAGGGTGAATTGCTACTCGTGCTACAAACTTCTCCAGTAGATTCTTCACCCTAAAATGAACAAAAAAGTTCATATTGTCCATGGTCCGATTCNGACCATGGACAATATGAACTTTTTTGTTCATTTTAGGGTGAAGAATCTACTGGAGAAGTTTGTAGCACGAGTAGCAATTCACCCTGTATATGATGCTCTTCTGAGTTCTTCCTCTCCTTTAATATCTATGGAGATTTTATAGGATGTTGTAAACAATATTTCCGGGATCATATATATAGTCAGCCTCCCTTTCTAAGAATGGGTGTCTGATTTTATTAATTATGGTTGTGTGCCCAAATTTTTCAGTTTGTATCCAAATTGATTGTTTTTGGAGTCTACATGAGCTTTTCCTAGCCTCTCCTTGTATAAATGTTTCCAGTGGGAGTAGATTTAGCAGAGTTTCTAGTACACTTGAAGGATTTGTTCTCATTGATACATAAGTGATACATTCAGCGATACATAGGTTTGCTTTGTATGCTCAACATAATCATAAAACCTAATCATAAAATCCGAAAGACGATTTGCCATAATATTTTACAATTAATTAAGGTTTTTAGTTGAGATAAAAAAGTCAATGGCGCGAGCTGGATTTGAACCCACGATCTTCGGCTAGATACGCTGCTGCTCTACCACTTGAGCTATCGTGACCTCAATCCACTCGGACACTAAATTCCCATCTCAACCCCACCTTTTNATATATTATATTTTATGATTTATATAAGTCAAACAAATTTTATAAAATGGATCAATCAAGCCACACTACCATAACCGTTAAATGATAGAGGAATATCGTGTTCTCCACCACCCTAACTGAGTAAATGGTATGTAAATGTATGTTCAGATTTCAGCTTATATAAATCAGCAGCAAAATCGTTAAATGAAATTCATCGAAAATACTTCAACCTTACTTAATTATACATAAGTTTTTTCATTAAACAACCATAAACATAATTAATCTCTAGGCGGGCAAATTTAATTCAACGAAAAACGTTCTCCATCGCTCTTTCTTTATCAAAATTCAAAAATACCATAACGTTTATTAATCGTAAAATTACTATAAAAAACGCTCTAATTTGCTTTTCCTCAGTCTTAACGGTTAGGATCTACTTTAATTTAATACATTCTTATGACGCTTAGGTCAACGTTTTTATTGGTTGTAATTTTTTGCTTGAGACTTCACTTCAACAACGTTCGATGTTTTGTTAAAAGTACGTAATACGTTTTAATGATCACGTTAGAGCTTTGTACATTACCTACATAATATTAATATTTTTTACGAGGGTTCGCAACAGAAGAGGTCATATCAACTCTCGGGGTGCCGGTGATGTAAGCATATCGGTTTCGAATGAAGGGCCGCTGGATTCGAACCCTGGACATTTACCTTGCAGTGATGAGCGCCGTGTCAACGTGTAAACCATAGCAGCCACCGACGCCCCAATAATATTTGTTTATTTTTCCTGCAAAATTACATTTCTTACAATGTGTGTTTTTTCAACAGTACATTATTTTGATATAAAACATGAACATAATGAATTGAAATTAAAAAAACTCCTAGACACATCCTGTCTTTCATTAACAATTTTACTCAAAAAATTGATTGAAACGCAAAGGATCGAATTTGGATAGCAAAAGAGTGAATTTGGATTGTCAAAGAGTCTCGTTAGTTTGCAAAAGTGTAAATTTGGTTTGTAAAGGAATGAATATAATGTGCAAAAAGGTGAATTTGATTTGTAAGAGAGAGAATTTAATTTGCACAACAGTAAATTTCAATTGCAGCAGGGTAAATTTAACTTGCAAAGGATGAATTTCAATTGCAAAAGGGTGAATTTAATTTGCGAAAGAAAAAAATTAATTTATAAATGGGTGAATTTGATTTGTAAAAGTGTGAATTCAATTTGCAAAAGACTGAATTTAGTTTTAAAAAGCGTGAATTTAATTAAAAAATCTGCATAATGAAAGACTTAAAAATTCTACAAATTATGATAAGATAAATAAAAATGTGACCGTTATTGGTACAAGTATTTCATGGAATTGATCGTTTAGATCTAAGCGCACGGTGAAGTTTCCCTCGGCCAACTTCTTAACTTGATCTTGGTGTGAAGCCCCCCATAGAAGTTGTTAACGGAGTTTCATTTGACAATTCTCAGAATCACAGCCAAACTGTATGTAACACAATTATGGATCCACTGGCATCTTTTCAAAACTATATCTTCACTTAAATAAGGAAAGGTTGAGTTTTTTCTTTTTGGTACTTACCTGATATGCTATGCTATTTCATCGGATAATTATTGCCACTTTGGAGTGAGGATATGGAGACCCTACTAAAAAATTTTGAAGCGATGCTTTGCTTGAAGCTGCTTTAAGATTATATAGAAGAAGAAAACGCGCGATGCACGATTAGGGCTTTCGTGAGGTCTCTTCTGGTCAGCCTTTGCTGCGAGCTGGGAAAGCTGCCACCAGAGAGCAGGTAACCCTCAGTAATGAGGTCCGGTTCTTTGCCAAGAGGGGGCCATCCTTTAATGAACATGGCCATGGCTTGCCCATAGGAAGTCTCTGACCGACTCCGCACTCGGATGTGGGCCGTTCATAGTGGAGGAGTTTCCACTGCGTGGACCCTTCGCCCGCAATGCAGTGTGTACAGCGCCACGCTGTACGTGATCTGGCACGGCCATGGACTCGTGTAATCCGGGCAGAACTCATCCTACCTCGTGTGCACTGATTCCCTGATTGCGTTGAGAGACTAATTCCCATTTGATATTTTCATCGTGCTTTTTTCGAAAGATACATTAAATTGAAGCTCGTCTGAACGTTAGAGAAAGATCGTTAGTACAATAGTTGTATACCTGGACTATAACACGTCGGACTATAACTTACAGACGAGGCAGTCAAAGCCGGGATAGCTCACACTGACCTTACTATTGTGATCAATAAAGAATATAGTAAAGAAAAGTTGGCAGCGGCAGTGAACTGGCCGTTCGAGAAGCTCATACGCGCCAAGATCACGATTGGTTGATTTCTCCAGGAGATTCTAAGAAAGTATGTGTTTGGAATGAGTGAGAGTGTAAATGGGTTTGGATCTAGAGATTACAGGTTTGGGTGCTGAATTGATCTAGCTGTTGACAGCACAGCACCCATCCTCGGCGACCGCACGGATAAGGCGATGCCCGAGGCCTGCCAGTAATTTATTGTAAATTACAAAATCTGGAATTGCCGGTGAGCTGCGAGAATTGATAAGATCAATGCATGTGTACATGCAAGTACAGATTTGAGTTTATACAAATACAAATCAAATTATTAACACTGCTTGTAAACAGCATTGTATTTATGGTGCACAACTTATTATAAGGTGAATCTTTCCATCTTGGAATAAAAGGATAAACATGATTGTCGTATGCTTTTCTTCTTTATATGTTACTTCGTCTGAATTACCCATAATAAAGTGGGAAGATTATAGGCTGACAAACAGCTGAAGTCATCGCCGGCCCTCTGCGTGTTTTCACTTCTTTCGCGCATATTTTCTTTTAAATTGCAGCTATTTGGGCGTCTCGATCTGGTTACTGACTCTCTGATTTCAAATATGTAGTACGTTGATATCCTGATTGAACCTCAGGTGGTCAAATACAGAATAGAAACAAAACATACAATACATATATACAGGGTGTCATTTTTTGACTCACCATTGAAAAATCAACGCGGGTGCGTTAAAATCTGACTCGAGGCCAATTTCTTTTGATTTTAACATTAAAAAAAGGAAGTGAGTCAATTTTCGGTGCACTATAGGAAAATCAACGTTGGTGCGTCTAATTATGACTCGGCACATTTTATTTTGTCTCTTACCAAAAAATAGGCGAGTCACTTTTCGACGCACCATTCGTTACAAATTAATTTTTGTAGGTTGGAAGAAAAATAAACAAAACCAATATTAATAAAGCATTATTCAAACACAATGTAAAAATTTAAAAAAAATTCTTCACAAATTAATTTGATTATTGTTTAAGAGTATGTTTTTCTGGTAAAGTAAAAAAATTAAATAAATATAACAATCTCCTTTTTTCTGGTAAAGTAAAAAATTAAATAAATATAACAATATCCTTTGTTAGCAAATCAAAAATGTTCAAAATCATTATAATAATTGTTCGAACAGACCTCCATTTGCTGCAACACAGTAGCCTAGTCTATCGTAAAACGTGATCGGACGAAAAAAATACTCTTAAACCTTAATCAGATTAATTTGTGAAGAATTTTTTTTTTTAATTTTTACATTGTGTTTGAATAATGTTTTAATAATATTGGTTTTGATTTTCCTTCCAACCTACTAAAACTAATTTGTAACGAATGGTGCGTCGAAAAGTGACGCCTATTTTTTGGTACGAGACTAATAAAATAAAATGTGCCGAGTCATAATTAGACGCACCAACCTTGATTTTCCTATGGTGCACCGAAAATTGGCTCACTTTCTTTTATTAAAGTATTAATCAAAGGAAATAAGCCTCGAGTCAGATTTAAACGCACCCGCCTTGATTTTCCAATGGTGCGTCAAAAAATGACTCACCCTGTATATACATCACCACAAACATAGATGTCTGGTCTCATTCACTCCCCCAGAGTACTCGATATTCCTCGGGGCGGGGTTAAATCACCCATCCCTTTCATGCTAATAAATTACATTCATTCCAATAAATTAACATAAACTCAACAGAGACACAACACAAACACGCATAAAAAACTATATACATTTAAAAATCCGATGGTCCTGAGGTACCGGAATAGCGATCTGTGCCAGGTGCCGTGCCCCAAGACTACGCCTTTTATGAAGAGGTGCTCGACCGTTATTCTATCCTTACATAACGGGCACCTACGCGATCGCTTTCCAACCAGAAGGTATCCGTGCGTTATTCTTGTGTGACCTATGCGTAGTCTTGTCAGTATGGCCTTTTCACTTTTCGAACCGTTCTCCGTGGACCAGGGACCGACTTCTTTCTTAACCTGCCACAGTTAGCACAATTACGCTTAAACCATATGTAACCATGATTTTTTTACGTTTGATTCTTCATATTTGGCTGTTTCCTCAGTCACAAATTTAAATTTGAATCTCCAACCAAAACGAACTCTATAGTAATTTTGTAATTATTTTTCCTGTGTATAATCAGTTATAATTAAAGATGTAAAATATATCTCCATAAAAATTTAACTATTTTGGTTAATTTTTTGCTAAACTGGCTGGGAATATTGGAGAAAATTTCCACGCATTTTTTTTCAATCTTCCGTACTATTTTCAAAAATTAACACCATTATTTTTTTCAGAAACTCTTATCATACATAATATTAGACCGATAGTGGGGTTTTATTTGTTTCGAAATGTTTAAAACGTCTTTTCGGGTCAACGTAGGTCATTGTGTTTAGGTCGTATTGTTACCAAGGATTTCCAGCTAAGGCTTCCTTTGAAAACTTCCACTAGAGACTGGTAAAACCATTGGCTTGCAAAGCAAAAGACTAAAAGGAAAGCCAACGAAATACCAATGTGTTCGGCCAGGGTTCACCGACATAAGCTGGATAAGAAATAACAATCTCGTACAACGCTTTTTGTTCGCGAATCAGTCTATACTCAGCTATCAGCTATGATTTTTTACATAAACTAGTCAAAACTCTACAAATAAAACTGTAAGCTTTAACACTCTTTAATTTCAATTCGGATCAAATCCAGCCTAAACTTTAGCCAATCAGGGAATATTTATGGTTGGGTTGGTATTTAAACCGATTAGATAATATAGTATAAAATCAAAATTTAAAAATATTATAATAGATGAACTTTTTCAAAATGACCAGCAGTAACGACTGACTGGGTCAGCTAGATTTTTCTTTATTCCCACCGCGGAAATAATTAGCACGAAGGTTCAAAAAAATCACCTTGAACTAGGCAAGTGTAATTGCCATGGATGTCGAACTGCAAAAGTTTTGCTTAATTGTAACATTTCTTCTTAGGACTCGAAGGGTGGCGAATTTGTATTTTAGTCGTTTCTGACCATTTTGCTTATCGTAACTGTTTAGCCGAGAAGATGGCGAGAAGCAGAAGCACTAGGTTAGTTAATAGGCCAAATAGTCAAAAACAACACACCTACATCACTAAAAAATTCTATAGATGGTTGAAAGATACTTTTTTTCTTAGTTTCAAAATTTTTTAAAATTATATTTAATTGAACAATCTTTTCACTCTCTCTCTCTCTCTCTCTCTCTCTCTCTCTCTCTCTCTCTCTCTCTCTCTCTCTCTCTCTCTCTCNTCTCTCTCTCTGTCTCTCTCTCTCTCTCTCTCTCTCTCTGTCTCTCTCTCTATCTCTCTCACTCTCTCTGTCTCTCTCTCACTCTCTCTCTCTCTCTCTCTCTCTCTCTCTCTCTCTCTATCTATCTATCTATCTATCTATCTCTCTCTCTCTCTCTGTAAATGTGTAAGACTGATAAATTAATTCCAATAACTTGCTTCTTTACTAAAGTAAACATTAATTGCTTTTATTGTTTGTATTCTGTCATTGTTGGTCAAAAACACCATACGGGAGAAATTCTTAATTTCTGAAAGTAAATAAATTTTACAAAAGTACCTATTACGTTACGAACGAATACGTTCAGAATTCCATTGAAAAGGAACCGAACAGCACATTTTTCCGATCAACTGCGAGTTGATATGTCCGACTGCTTTTTTTGATAATGGTGGTATTGCGCGTCCTGCAGTCGAGTTGTACTCCCAGAAATTTCCTGATCGCCTCCGAGTAAAACACAAAACGTTTATTCTTGTGTCTCGCCTACCAACCAATCTACCTCTCTTAACCTACCTCTCTTAAACAAAAGACTACTTTATATCACCCTAGTGAAGCCAATATGGACTTATGGACTGGAAGTGTTGGGTTCAGCCCAACATTCCAATATCCTACGCATCCAAAGAGCCCATTCCATCATCCTCAGAAAAATCCTTAATGCTCCCTTTTATGTGTCCAACGACACTACCCATATAAACCTATTTATCTATCCAAATATCTATCTATCTACCTATCTATCCGGTCTATTTATCTAACTATCTATCTATCCATCTATCTATCTATCTATCTACCTATCTATCCGGTCTATTTATCTAACTATCTAACTATCCATCTAACTATGTATCTCTTGTCAATCTCGCTTTCAAGCATTAGCCAGAACCGTTATCTTTTCTTTTACAAAAGAATGCATAAAGATATAAAAATTTAATAATAAAGTGGCATATTGTCAGATATGTGCCCAAATAAGTCCCCAACCATCAACGCTACCCCAAAATGTTATGCAGTACACCACCAACGAGACTCATCCAACTTCCTCAAAAATATATAAGTTTATTTTAGTTGCGGTCGGTTCCTTTACTAAATTTTTATTTGCATTTACTTGCCGTAATACAACCTCTGAAATAGTTATGAGAATTTTACAGAACGTAATTTTCGCTCAACATGGCCTACCGACTTATATAATAACGGATCGTCAATCTTGCTTTCGTTCAAAAACTTTTTGTTCAATTTATAAATTACCTACATTTCTAACATTGATAATTATCCACAAGCTAACGGCATAAAAAAGGCTATCAGAACATATCACTCAAATTCACAAAAAAGTCTGATGGGAACTTGTTTTTTTCGTTATTTTTTTCGTTCACTCGACAAGTTGATTCAGGAAAGGAAGAAATTGAACTGATTCTCTTTATTTTTAATCTAAAGAGTGAAAAATAATTAGGTTACACTCTATAAAGGTAAGCAAAATGTTTTAAATTATAGTTATAAATTATGTGTTTTAAGTAAAATATTCAACTTTTGCTAGTTTATTATGGAAAATAAACAAAACCCAAATGTCCGTTTTTTTGTCTTTGAGTATACATAACAAAAAACAGTGTAATTTTAAGAGTGAAGGTTATATAAAGAAAATTATTCACGTTTATACTTACAAAAAAGTTTCGTTAGCAAGTCCTACACATCGAATTAAGGCAAGTTTATGTGTGTTTAATCGTTATATAAATATAGGCGGTTAAAACATGATAGTCGCGCATGTACAATAACAAGGTCATGCAATAAGGTTTATATATAGCCACACATATTTGAGTAAGGTCGTGGTCAACTTTTTCGTAATCGGTTACACAGAAGCTGAACACTTTACCACTTTACGATAGAACGGACATAAATCGGCTCCGTGTTTGGAGAAATTATTATTACAGGATGGAAATAGTGTTCAAATATTTGAAGACTGAGTGTAATTACGCTTGGCCGTCGCCAATCGACGTACTGTTGACAGCGGTTTGATCAAAATTCATCATCTCCCCGACCGAGACTGGGATCAATCAGAGGTTACGTTTCGGACAATAATTAGCGATTTGCAATTTGAATCATATTCAAAACGATTGAGAGATATTGCAGTTTTTAAATTGAAATTTGTCAAAATCCAAAGCTTACAAACGAAAAATCAGCATTCTAAATACTTTCCTATGTTCTTTACGACACAAAAGTATTGTTTAAGGGGATCTCATTGCCCAATAAAAAGGTAGCATTGATATTTGAAACATAAGAAGTAATTCAATATTGCGAATGTTTACTTCAGTAGCTCAACTCCGATCATAATGATCGTTTTGGATAATCCGTTTGTTCCAAGATTTATAAAATTTTCATGAGGGTTCATTACAATATAATGATTATTCGGAGATCGTGAGATGCGGTCTGATGTGACGTAGGTTTTAGAAAAACATTTTCTTTATCGTGCCAACGTTTCGATTTTTATTGAGATCATCTCCAGGGCCTGGGATTTATAAGCATTGTTTAAATTATACAAATACATATAGGATGTGGAAAGAAATGAAATTATAAAATGCTAGAAATTTTTAAAATCGATCAAAGTATTTGTTCTCACTCAAAGTGTTTCTTTTCTGTATAGGTGTGTCATTATTGTGTGTCGTGTTGAGAGTACCAGTGAGATATTGATGCTTTATGTTTATATATGTTGGATTTTGAAGGGGTGGGGAAGGAAGTCGGGATAGAAAGACATTTTTATATGAGGAGTCGGCTTCTTTGGGGTGAAAGGGCCGACAATGGGAAAAAGTTGGTAATAGTTTCGCCTGATTATCCTTTCAGGATTATATAGACGGGGATAATTAATTTCTATCCCGACTTCGAGTGAGTATGAATACTTTGATTGATACTAAAAATTTCTAGCATTGTATAAATTCATTTTTTTCCACATCCTACATGGATTTGTATCATTTAAACAATGTTTATAAATCCCAGGCCCTGAAGATGATCTCAATAAAGATCGAAACGTTGGCACGATAAAGAAATGTTTTTTCTACAACTTACGTCACACCAGACCGCATGTCACGATTTCCAAATAATCATTAACTAACGGCCACTAGACACCACACATTTGTACAATATAATATTTATTTTTACATATATTTACTTTTTTTACGATACTTGAAGCCAAATAATTTAAATAACTTGCGCCTCTGTGAATACAATGACTCGACATCAAATTTTATAAACAATTAATTGTCGATATAACAATAATTATGCAGTTTCTGAAAACTGGCGATTATTACGATCACGTCTCACTCAGTGTGAACAAATATTAGAAAACAAAAATCGCTACCTGACCGAAATAAATTAAAACAATAACCTTTTAAAATAAGTGTATTAAAACGTAAAATAATAATAATAAAATATGATCAGCAACATACGTATCTCCTTGCCATTTAAAATTTTAAAGAAAGGTGTGCCTTCGACAACGTTGAGTAAAGGTCATTCCTCTTCCTTCCGGGTCTTAACCAGCTCAGCCCGAACCCTGTGGTTGGGGGATTAGCTAATCCTAACCCAAAGAATAATCCTATTAAAAAAATATTGTTATTCGAAATGATGAGCATAAGAATGTAGATTAATACTGGTCGGTTGTGTTCTAAGTCATGTGTCAGGTCCCAAGCAATTGATAGATTCTTGCACCTGCGCGTACTCCCACAAGTCCCAACTATACTATAGAAGATACTATTTATACTGTTTTCTGCAATGACCTCTCAACATCCGACTTACAACGTGGTGGACGATAACGAAATTTTATCCCCTAGCTCCACCTCTATTATCCAGGAGTATTATGAGCAAATCAATAATGGTGCGAAAAAATGGAAAATGAAACTGCAGCCAAATTAAACAGTACTTTTTTGTTAGTTTATCACAATCGATATTTATATTACAGAAATATAACCGTATTATTATAACGTCATTTTCTACTTAAACATGTGGAGAGGTGTACAATTTTAAAAAAAATCTTTAAATTAATTTTTACTACAATTGAAAACTCCGAACATGTAAGTTGAATGTCAATCTCTAAGTTTTGAAATTAACAGAATTGGTGTAAAAAATCGGTATATTTTTATTATGTGTAATATTTAGTGACCGTTATGTAATGATTATTTAGCGATCATTATGTGAGATGGTTGGTCTGGTGTGATGTAGGTTCTTACGCCGAGAATTTGCCGGCTTCGCTCCGTGGAGACGGGCGGGGTTGCTTAGTGAATTAACAATGATGAACTTAATATTAATTTTTTAAACAAATGGGCGCCACGCTGTTTATATACACGGAAACAGCGAACCGTAAAGAAAGAAAAATAAAATAAAATAAAACAAAGAAAATTCAATAACAGTAAAATTAATTTTTAAAAAACAAACAATATTTACATAAGGAAACAAAAAAACACATTTATTCCAACGGAAACTAAAATATTAAACATAGACTAATCTTAATTCTCTACGGGTAACATTTTAATAAACTTACACACTAAAGGAACCTAAATTATCATAAAATCTAAATAAACATTCCTTAAAAACTAAACTTTCCTGGGAACCAGTGTCCAGATATGCTTCTTTTCCAGGCGATTGAAAATCCCCGCTTCTAGGAATGTGGAGCACCTTCTTTGAAGTTGAGTGGGTCCGCGATCGCCTTCGTTGAAGGAATTGATGATTTTCTTTGCTCCGGCCAAGCCGTAGGGATATCCGTCTCGACGCACCCTGTCCTCTCTTTTCTTCACTCCTCTACTCTCTCATAAGCCTATCCTAGACCGTCTTAATTTTGATTAACCCACCGCCAATTTTAGTTTAGGTGGCATTACAATTCAGGAGGCATCTCTGGCCAAACAACAACAATACACTCATAAAATGTTATGTTTTCAACTATGTTACGTTTTACGAACGTAACATTTCCCCTTTTACCTCCGGGAAGAAAACCTCTGGTTTTCTGGGATGGAATTTTGGTCGCATAGAAAAGATACTATTCAAGGTGGTGGTTGTGGTTTCAATTCCTCGACGTGCCAGTGCCCCAAGTTTCTTCCATCCATTCCTTCCAGTTGAGCAACAAGGTTAGATATCATTCGCTTGATCTTACATTTGGTGAATTTGGGTGCCAGCTTACTGGAGAAGTTCTTACTCGCGTCTGACAGAACATGTTCCTTCTTCCATACAATGTCTCCTTGCTGAAATTTGGTTGGGCGTCTTCTAAGATTATAAATCCTCGAAGATCTCTCGTATGCCCTAGCCAATCGATCCTTGACTTCGTCAAAAAGCAATGACATTTTGGAAAGACGGTCTAGACGAGATCCTCGATTTGCCTCCGGAATGTGGTCTTCGGAACCTAGAGTAGGATAATCCTTTCCATTTCTTTTCAGCTCTCTGCCGAAGTTCAGGTATGCCGGTGTATAACCAGTTGTCTCGTGTACGGCCGTTTGGAGTGCGAAACCAAGCTTAGGTAGTTCTTTATCCTTTAGTTATTTAATCAATGTATTTGTACCCACTCAAAGTGTATGTTTTCTGTTTAGATGTCTCATTGCTGTCTGTCATGTTGAGAGTGTTACTGAGATGCTAGTTTTTAGTTTATATATGTTTGATTTTGAAGGGTGGCGAAGGAAGTAGGGATAAAATTCGTATTTCTACGAGGTGTCGGCTTTTTTGAGGTGAAAGTGACCGACAATGGGAAAAATGGTAATACTTTGTCGTTTGGACCTGGTTAGCCTTTCAGGATTATTATAGACGGGATTATTCGGGAAAAGAAAGATAAATTGTTGGAGATTTAGACAATGTAAAATTGTTTAATGTGTGAATTGTAACGATTGTTTTATAGGTTGTATTATTTTTCAACCTTTTCAACGTAGCTCAGTGATGGTATGGGCGGGAATTTCAATGGGGAATCGCACAGAGTCTCAACAAGGTTGTTGTTCGTGGAGGGTCTTTGACGACCAGTCGCTATGTGGGTGAAATTTTGGAACATCATGCGTAGCCTACCCTCGATGAAATCAACGACAAGCCAATTCAAATGCACGATAATGCCCGTCCTCATGCCGCTCCCGTAGTACAAACCTTCAACAGCATAACATCAGGGTCTTAGCCTGTCCAGCCCGTTCTCCACTTGAACTCCCTCGAACATTTATGGGACAACATAAAAAGACGAATGAGAGCACGTCCATCCCTTCCTGATACACTCCATGATCTTGAAAGGACTCTTCGTGAAGAATGGGCTAACCTTCAGCAAAAAGACATTTCCAGACTGGCAGAAAGTATGCTGAGGCGTCTTGGAGATGTAATGAAGGCAAGAGGAGGAAATAGGCGATATTGAAATGTTAATTAAAAATCTAAAACAAAATTAAAACAAATTTTATCTGTCCGTCTTTTTTTGCATTTTCCTTAGCAATTTACTCTATTTTTTTACTTTTTTAGACAAAGACTAAATTATTAAATGTTAAAAAACGTGAAACTTTGATTAATACATAAAAATATATACAAATCAAGTTAAATTTCAAGTGGGTGGAATTTGTTGCCTGTCAGTGTATGCATTTGTACAATTTAAATAATGTTAATTCTGTAATGGCAGATTTCCTTTGGAAGAAGCAAAAAAAAATGTTAATTTAATCTCAGGCCCTGAAGATGATCTCAATAAAGATCGAAACGTTGGCACTATAAAGAAAATGTTTTTCTAAACTTACGGCAAACCAGACCGCCAGTGTATGAATCGTTTTGGACCACATACCCAATAGTATTCCAAACCAGTGATTTCTACCAAAAGTGCCTCGTTTAATTGCATCACAAACGTGTGAAATAGGACGGCAAAGGTTTTAGAGAGGGTATTTGTTTGTCGCTTCAAATAAGTGGTTCTCGTGGTATCGCTTGATTAAAGCCCCTCGAAGAGCTCGAGGCAAATTAGCGGAGGCTGATCTCCGTTTTTACCCCGGCGTCGTTTGGCAGAACGGCTGACGGATTCGGCAATCAAGGGGAAACAAATTAAAGTTTAAACCCTTTTCCACCGGTGTCGCAAGTGGAATTAGTCAAAAGATTAATATGCGTGCGGTGTGTGGCTCCAGTCGAAATTTGAGAAGAGGAGATGGCCTGGGTTTCCGGCAATTCATGATGATGAAATTATCCACAGCAACCCCGTTTACAAAGTAATGAGCTCATCTTTCCGGCCGTCTGATGATTATTATGAAGGTGAAAATGAAAGGCAACTCACTCGCATAATTGATTTGAAAATTTTACCTTATTTATATTACAATAATTATAATATCTTAACAAAATTTAAAAGAAATTTCACCATATAATAAATATTAAATTTATTAAAACAAAAGATGGTAATTTAAAATTAGTTCATAGTGAAACAGCTAATTTCCCAACAGTTCTAACATTGAGTTTACTAGAATTCCCAAGGGTCAAGAAATTAAATTCTTGAATTTTAAATTCGCCAATAAATGGAAAGTGGACATTTCTTATTATGATTGAACGAAGGGCAGGGTTTGTGATTGCAGTTAAATAAATCATTTCCCCACGGGTTTTAAGCACCCCTCCACAACAGCTGACATGTTTACATAATTTAATATTTCTCATCCACTTCTCTGTAAATTGAGAATTTATTAGATTAAGCTGTTTCTACGGCGGAAATATTTCAATAAAACGAGCGATGGCTTATCAAAAATTGAATTTCGGCGAAATTAGGCGCAAAGAATTGATGTTAGATGACAGAACAATCATGTTCTCTTATTCATCCAATAAAATTATAAATTATTCCTTAGGTCGTGTCCCTCTTGGAGAGGTCTGCGTGGTTACTGATTTGGGGTGTGGTCTTTAATAAGAAAAAAACCGTTGAGCATCATTATTCATACATGATCAATAGAGCTTACAGAAATGGGTTCATTAGAAGTGCGACGTCTGACTTTACATGTGTTTATGCAATAAAAATATTGTATCAGCCTTTGGTTAGGAGTAGTATGATTTAATTTGGTTTCATTATTACAAAACCCATTCAAATGATTTAGGAATAATTAAGAGAAAAGCTACCAAATACAAATTAAGAATGGTGGAGTGAGTGCGGTGTTCAATCCTTTTAATAAGAAAGTTCCTACTCACAGTAAGTTGTATTCACCGATCCGGATTCCGAGCTTATAGCTCATCAGGTTGAAGGAGTTTTTCAACCACGTCTTTCGACATGAATTGTAAAAGTGTCGAGAGTATTTTACAACTCTTGTCGAAAGACGTGGTTGTAGAACTCCTCCAACCTGATGATGAGCTCGAAATCCGGATAGGTGAAAATAACTTGCGGTGAGTAGGAACTAACTTTTTAAAAGGAATTTACCAAATACCTAATGTTTAAATCGGGTCTTGCCTTCATTTCTACGACCCTAGACGCATTGATATGGACACCTCGGTCACTCGTCGTGCTGCTTTTTTGTTATTCGGATGGAAGATCTTTAATGGTTTTATTGATGCTCCAGAAATTCTATCACAACTCAGCTTAAGGGTGCCTACCCGGCGTGAGAGTGACTGAACTGTTTTACATGTCCTCTTGCAGAACCAATCTTTCATCAGCGAATGTCTATATAATAAAATTTAAAAAATTACATATTAGGAACGATTTTTTTACATGTAATTTTAAATAAAACATAGTTACATTGTTAAAAAGCTTAAACAGACACCTACATGATTTCAATTTTAGAACCGCATAAACCCAAAGGTTCTTATGTGTTATACCATTTAACTGATTACCCTTATTATTTGATTAATTAATCCTTATGTAAGGTATTGGTTGAGATAAAAAAGGCAGTGTTACGAGCGGGATTCGAACCTTCGACTCAATACGCCGCTGCTCTAAACATTTTCGCAATGATGACTTCGATCCACTCGGACACCAACTTCCCATCTCAACCCACCTTTCGAATTGTCCCTACTTTTTGCCATTTTTCAAATGTCGTATAATCTATTCGATTTTCGGCGACAAATAAACTGGCCACGGAGAGCTTTAGTAAAGATATAATTCATTTTACTTATTAAATCCATTAGAGTCCGTAGTCCGATTGACCAAATAAATTTTTCAATTAATTAATTTTTATGTAAGGTATTGGTTGAGATAAAAAAAGTCAGGGTCACGAGAGGGATTGAAAAATGGCAAAAAGGAGGGAAAATTCGACCGGTTGTAGGATGAAATGGGAAGTTAGTGTCCGAGTGGATCGAAGTCACGATAGCTCAAGTGGTAGAGCAGCGGCGTATTTAGCGGAAGGTCGTGGGTTCGAATCCCGCTCGTGACACTAACTTTTTCATTTCAACTAATACCTTACGTAAAGATTAATTAATTGAAAGAAGTTATTTGGTCAATCGGACCCCGAATTCTAATGGACTTATTATTTGAGTTATGACGTATTCTTTCAATTCCAAGTGGTGTACTGTTAATGTACATGTTCTTTATTATACCTAATTTTACCTTAATTTACACCTTTTCAAAAACAAATTTAACCAATTACATTATTAAGTTAATTATTATTTTTTATAAAACTATTATTTTTTCACATTTAATTTACCTCACTATTTTGAAACTGTTTTATTGTCGATTTTTATATAATATATATGTATCTTTAAAAAAATTTATATTGTTTATAAATTTTATTTTGTCTTGTTCGCTGGTGCCCCCGAAATCGATATCGTTAAAATAAAAGGATATTTCGAAATGGTTGTATTGTTGTGTTCCTGAAAAAACACCTAAAAATATCTTAAAATATTTTTGAGTTTTTAAGGAATAGTATGGACGTTACTCTTGAACTGCAATGAATTTTAATCTTTGACTTTTCTTATTTCTATTTACATGTATGTTTTCAAATATGGTCATGTTTGTTTACTTTTATACACTGTTAACGTTACTGTTACTATTATTATATTTGGAGGCTTTCGTGTTTTAACTAAGTAATAAATGAATGAATAAATGAATAAAAGCACTTTGTTACAACAATTTCACATAAAAGAAAATTGACATAAGCGCTGGAGTCATGTACAAGTGACAGGGCAAAAGGTAAAACAGTCGCTCGACAGCCACTTACAGAATGTTGTACTCTTTTTTTTCTTTTTTTTAGATGAAAGTGTTATTTTAAAATAGTGAAATACATTTAATTTGACATTAATTTGCAAACAGAATTAAGGATTGCCTTCCTCTCCTTCGTGACAGCCGATGAGTTGGACATTAAGCCCTCCGGGAATGACATGGAAATTACAAAACTTACTTTACTTTTTTAATGGAATTCATCAGTCATGTGCCAGAGCGTATTTTACATGGGAAATCTTGCTAATTTTGAGATTTTATTTTTAAATTTGAAGGGAGGAGATGGACCTACAATTCGATAGTTTCCTATCATTTTGATCCTCGCAGGTTTAGACTATAAGGCGCGTTTCAGCTTTTCTCGATCTTCAATGTTGATTTGTGATTCTTTATTTGTTACTAGAATTCCGTTTATCTATTAGTAAAATAATCAAATGAGACATCTATTAATTTTACAATGGCCAATTTTGTAATAAATACACTTTAGTCGAATCATTAATGTCACAGTTTATCTTGTTGAGTTCACCTCGTACCTTTTTACAGAACTAACACAAATGTCGGTTTGCTTTGAAGACGTAGATAGTGCTTATTAAGCATACCATCTACATCACATACATTTCAGTATCGACGTTCAGATATCTGTGAAGGTCGCTATTGCAAATTATTAGCATAAATAAAATTTATGTTAAAAAAATCATTAGTAAACAGTGAAATGGGTGTGCAGATTTTATCGTTTTGTTACACAACATAAACCCACTACTGAAGATGGCGATATGCCAAATACGTCGGACGGAACGAAACAACAAAAATAGACCAGTCTGAATGATCAAAAACAATCAAACCACATTTTTTCAAGTTGGAAAATAAGTATGAATTGTTCTCAGTGAAATGAGAAGAATTGAGTTAATATTAGTATGTAAGAATTGAAATCATCTGTTGTGATGAAATACTTGAGTATGAAAGCCCACGAATGTATACGCAAGGTTGTTCGATTTGTCCCACATAATTTAAGGGTTGGCATTCTTGGCTCTGTATTCAGAACGAGTAGGAATCCATGTTGAACCGCCACAAGGGAGGCTACTAGTAATCATAGCAATATACGACCATACGTGTGCAGAATTGACCTTATATAAATCGGTAATCAGTATCTGAATGTAGGTAGGAAATTTTATAGTAAATTTTTAAAAATTGAATTTTCTTAAATTAGTACTTTATTTTTCCTTAAAGTAATGAGATTTAAGATTTTTGGTAACTTGTTCGACTGGCCAGGCTTATTACCAAAGTCCGTGGACACCGTGGACTCCGTAACCATGGACTCCGTATCCGTGGACTCCGAGACCGTGAACTCCGAGACCGTGTACACCGTGGACTCCGTGGACTCCGACTCCGGCCAAACCGAGGGGAGCGACGGCGGCGACGTGGGCGACGGGAGCGACAGCAGCAACTCCGTGAAGACCGTTGGCGTAAGCGTGAGAGTGGGTCAAAGCGTTTTGCCTGGCGTGAGCGACGGCGTGAGCCTGTTTGCCGACGGCCACTTCGTGGGTGTCAGCGGGAAGGTGGAGTGGGACACCGCCTCCGAGGACGTTCCTGGTTCCTTCGGTGTGTTGTTGGACGAGCTGGGCGTGCTTGGCGTGAGCGACGTAGGGGGTGTCGAGTGGGACAGGGAGGGAGTAAGGGTTGACTCCCTAGACGGACCTCTTGTACAAGTGGTGTCCGACGAGACCGTGTCCGACGAGTCCGTGTCCTACAAGTCCATGTCCGACGAGACCGTGAGCGAGGAGACCGTGTCCGGACTGTCCAGCGAAAGAGTTGTCCAAATGAGGTTTCCACTGTCCATCGTCGAGATCAGCACCGAGCCAATGGAGGTTTCCAGATCCGAGGACGGAACCGTCCAAATGGGGCTTCCATTGTCCATCGTCGTGGACGTTGGCAAGACCGACCAATCCCAAGCCATGGACGGCGCCGGCGGCAGCATAGCCGAACAAGCAAACCACAAGAACTATCTACAAAACAAAAAACATTAGATTGTTTCCATTATTCCGGAGTTTAGAGCCAATTTTATGTCCCAATTTATAAAAGTACAACTACAAAATTATTACATTATTATGTAAAATACGAAATAGTCTAAATATGAAAATATAATAATTTAATAATAATAAAATAATTTCATAACGCGATGTTAACTGTTGTTACTGTAATTATAAACTGCAAATAAAAAGTAATAAATCGTCTTTACTCACAGCTGATTTCATGATGTTTGTTTTGCACCTCCTGCGAAAGGACTGTGTTGACTGCTAGAGGTACTCGTAGGTTTATATAGTAGTGTAGATCATGACCATGAAAACGTGCCACTCCTTCTATTGCACTAAAATACTAGTGCATTCTCCTGTCGGCCTTTTTGACCATTCCGCATTAATTGAAGGAGAAAAACATTCACCAACCGGCTAATTTTCGAGGGTGTCAAATCGAAGGGTAAAAATATTTTACATTCCTTTTTGGGCGCGTTGAACACTAAAACTTGAACCAGAGTTCAGGTTTATTAAAAATTAATACAGAACGATATTTACCTATTGAATAGTTTGAAAATAAAAAATCTATGAAAAATCCAACTTTTAATTTTCATAATGGTAATGTTGCACGTTTCAAGGGACAAATCAAGATTAACTCTGGTGTAATTAGTAACTTCAACATTATGATTTTATATTGAAAGACAATCACGAATGAGGACGACTGGAAAGAATGCGCTCAGTTCGACCTTTTTAAAAACACATCCCCTTCTTTAGGACAATGAAATTATTAAATAATTATTAAATCGTAAGGTTACAATATAAAAATGTAAATAGTAAATTTGAAAATAAGTAAATATGAAATAAAAAATTGAAACTTTGTAGATCCAAATTAAATGTGAAAAATACATTATAAAATAGAAATAAATTTATTTTTCAATCTTGAACTCAATATTCTTACACGTTCAATTAAATAGAATATAAATTAATTAAATAAAAAATAAAAATTATTTTCGATTAATTAAGGTTTTTTTAAGGTTTTGTTTTTATAGTCAGTGTCACAAGCGGGATTCGAACCCACGACGTTCGGCTAAATACGCCGCAACTAAATTATTAAAGTACCTCAAAAAAATTATTCTTAAAGTATGTTAAATAAAAAAACTTAAATAAATTTATGTAACTGGAAATCTATATTATTAGTATGTTCTGTCACGACGGCATTCTTTAGCTATTTTTTGTTTCTAATACATTATTCAATTCTAATATTTTCAAGATTGTTATATCGAGTCAGGCCAGAAAATAACAAAACATAAAATTTTCGTTCTTACATTTTTTTTCTCTTGCTTTCTTGATATCTATCCATTCTATTGATATATAACTTTTTTTTAATTATTTATTTATTCATTTATTTATTTATTCGTTTAATCGTTCATTCGTTCATTCGTTCATTTATTTATTTATTTATTTTCAAGATAATTTTCATGCTCTACCGGACAAAAAGTGGATAGTTAGAAAAGATCTACGTTCCAAATTTTTATTACCTACTTTATGTGCCATGAGATTTAATGAGATTTAATGAAACACACCGGTAGGGAGTCAATGAACGGGAACGAAGAGAATTTCCGACTTAAGTATACTGGATCGTGCAGCTTCCGAAAGCTAATGCTGGAACCAATACCAACGTCAGTTAGGTTTTTATAACAACTGGAAAGACAGGAGCGTTGTCTTTGGGAGTGTCATTGGAGGATGTTGTTAAGGCCCTCTCGCCATTTTTCATTTGACATTAATCTTATTTTTAAGCCTTTTTCAATGGCCCAGTCAGGAATTTTAGTTAATCTGATAAGGCAATTCCGAAATGTTTCGACCTTCTCCAAGGCTCAATGAAAATAACCTCAGGGCCCGGCACCCGGCTTGTGGACCTCACCTTACCACAGCTCAGAAAATGGCCAGGCTTCAAATCGCATATGAATTTAACATTGAAAGATTGAGGACGAGTTCTCTTTACAGATGAGGTGACAGGTGGCCTCAGATCTCCCGATTAGCCTAAGAAGTGAAGACGCTCAGGAGAAAAATACACCCCCATGCGGTATGGTTCCACATTTGGCATTCCATGGTGGGTCAGTGATGTTCTGGGCAGGCATTTTCTTGGATGCCCGGACCGATTTGGTTCCTGTGCGAGGAAGATTCATTTCATATACAAGACAAAATCGGAGAACATATGCCATTTGTCCCCAAATCGGTGAGAAATTCTAGCTAATGTAGATTAATGCCAAGCCCCGTAGAGCACGTATTGTGAATGACAACCTGAATAAGGTAGGAATTGAATGCTTGGTGTGGCCAGTTCAAAGTACGATTTGAATCCAATTGAAAATATTTGGGAGGAACTTAACGACGACGAAACCTTCTAGAAGAGTTGGTAATGACTGTTCTTGATGAATGAAAAAAAATTCAGGATTTTACCAGAAATCCTTTCCAAAGAGTGCAAAGGCTTTTAACGGACGCAATTCGTGCCTCGTTAAAATGTAAGGCTGGTACATCAGTGTATTTCGGATAATAAAAAAAATATCCTTTCCTTACTTAGCATTTATGTTATGTTAGTTATTAAAGTAATAATCCCAACTATAATACTTTTTGTAATGTCCTGTGTGTGGCTGGTTAGTTACAAATGCATTTTTCCAATTATTTTGTTTTTTAATTAATGGTATTGTTTTGTTGCTGGCGTTATAAATTTGAATTATGACAGTTTTCACTACATAAGAGAGTTTATCCAATAAAGGTAATTTTTTTAAAGACACTTATATTAAATACACATAAATATTAATATTCAATTTTTTGCAATTCTACATTTCATCGTTAATTATCCTTATTAGCCTATAATTGTCATTAAAATAATATATCCCTCAGGATTGAAAAGTTTATTAAAGCTTGAAAATTCGACCATCTTGATTTTAGCTATTTTCACTTTAGGTAACTTGTACTTTATATAATTTTCTTCAAGTACTTATACTTGCGTTTCTGAAGCAAGTTCGTATTTCGACTGGATATTCCAGACACCAAAGAATTGTCTAACTATACGGAATAGAAAAGTTTGAGTACCTTGCATATTTCGCCGATCAATAAACATGCCTATAATTTCTGATGGTTCGAACATTCTGTTTTTATTCTATGGGTTTATTATTGTGTTAAATTTTATATATTGAATCAAAATATTAATTTAGATTAGTCGAAGGATTTTGTCTGTTACCAACCACGTCGTCGGAACCACCGGGACTAGTCAGGCAAAGATCCCTGTTGGAAGTTCAAAATAAAGGCTCATTTCTTCAGTGATACCAAATCAACACCAGCATCATTTTGATATTATCATTGAACATTATGATTATTGATAATTTTATTTTTATTTTTTATTATTGCTTTTAAACTGTTAATATAAACAGAATTATATGATAATAGCATATATAATGATCAGACGTAAAAACAAGCAGTCAGCTTTGACAAAACTTAGAAATACATAAATTTTCATTTAATTAGTGCCTATTTTAAATATATATTGTGATCTTTATTAACAGTATTAGGATTTTAGTGCAAAAGCGGGAGTGACAGGTTTTCAGGGTCGTCCGCTGTACTACTACTATATAAACATACGCGTACCGTCAACGGTCAACACAGTCCTTTCTCAGGAGGTGCAAAACTACCACCATGAAATCAGCTGTGAGTGATTAAAATATAACATAGAACTTTTAGAACCGCCCGTTTAGAAATGGATAACAAAATTTGATCTTATTGGCTGATAAAAATTACGCTGAATGTTTTTTCAAAATAATTGTAACGCTTTTTTTTCCAGTTCGCTCTTTTGTTTTGCCTTTTCGGCTACGCTGCCTCCAGTGCCGTCGGCTATGTAGGAGTTGTCGGACTCCACGGTCTGGCTCATGATGACGGTCAATGGAAGCCCCATTTGGACGGTTCCGTCCTCGGATCAGGAAATTTGAAGTGGGGACACCACGATGACGGACAGTGGAAGCCACTTTTGGACAACTCTCTCGCTGGACAATCTGGACACGGTCTCCTCGCTCACGGAGTCGTCGCTCACGGTCTCGTCGGACATGGACTTGTAGGACACGGACTCGTCGGACACGGTCTCGTCGGACACGGACTCGTCGGACACGGTCTCGTCGGACACCACTTGTACAAGAGGTCCGTCTGGGGAGTCAACCCTTACTCCCTCCCTGTCCCACTCGACACTCCCTACGTCGCTCACGCCAAGCACGCCCAGCTCGTCCAACAGCACACCGAAGGAACCAGGAACGTCCTCGGAGGCGGTGTCCCACTCCACCTTCCCGCTGACACCCACGAAGTCGCCGTCGGCAAACAGGCTCACGCCGTCGCTCACGCCAGGCAAAACGCTTTGACTCACGCTCATGCTTACGCCAACGGTCTTCACGGAGTTGCTGCTGTCGCTCCCGTCGCCGCCGTCGCTCCCCTCGGCTTGGCCGGAGTCGGAGTTCACGGAGTCCACGGTGTACACGGTCTCGGAGTTCACGGTCTCGGAGTTCACGGTCTCGGAGTCCATGGATACGGAGTCCATGGTTACGGAGTCCACGGTGTTCACGGTCTTTTCTAAGCGTGATAAAATGTAATAAAACAACCAACTGAAAACCTCCTTGTCCTAACGAAAATACACTATTTTTTTAATAAAAAGAAGTTCTTTTTTTCTTCACTTTCTAACCAAAGCAGGTGCATGAAACTGGACAAATGGGTAGCTCACAAAATACATTTTTTGTTGACGGACCTGGAGATAGTGTAAAAACATTTTTGTACAATCTAATTCATTTCTGCAGGCGTTTGGGCAAAAAATGTGCAATCATTGCTTGGGCAGGAATACCAGCAATTTGGCAATTTTTATCCCACATCTTGGACAGGACATAAAACTTTCGGGTTTCCATTAATTTTATTTGAAAACAGGGTCACATTGAATTGAAAATTAAACAGGCACTCTAAGAAGCAGACATTTTCAACTGGGATGAGCATTGATGATTCTCCAAACTGCACTGGCCATAATCGATAGGAAATTTGGTGATGTTTTAATGATGATGTGAATTTGCTATGAAAAATTTTATACTGGTGACTTTCGACAGTTAAATTTTATGAATCATGTTAACAAAAATAGTTTGTTATGGAAAAGCTTTCAGAAATTCAAATTGTCAAAGGATATATGTACGGATGAAAATTCCATTGGATTCTCAGATTGATTATTAAATATTGGAAATAATATCGTAAAAAACTTGAAATACCACAGAAAAAGAAGAGTTTTATCCATTAATCAGTCGTCATGTTTACGTTAGCCCTCTACCATATTCTATATTGAATATAATTTAGGACTCACTCGTCCCCTCTTCAGTGATAACTAAAAAATAGCATTTACATTTTTTTATAAAAATTTACGTACATTTAATAAAATTTAAACATAATAAAATTTATTTTACATTAAAATGTAAATGTTTTTCAATTATATATGAAACGGCTGTAACATTTCGTTGGAACATGGAAGGATGTTCGCCAAACATGTTAAGCTTTTTACCATTTTTACCCAAATAACAGTATTTATTATTTTTGAACATAGCTTGTTTTTTATAATTTTTTTTAAATTTTGCTTTTGGTAAGACCTGCACTTTTATGAAGCCAAAATAATTTCAATCATCCACTATTTCGTTATCTCCAATGTCCTTATTCTCAACCTTAACATTATTGTGAAAAATAGTATTTATTGTTTTCTTATGATATTTTTGACCAACTTATCTGGATAGTTGTTTATTTATAATATGTTACATATCTCCTTGAGATGCATTTTCTGATACATGAAACGTAAAAACGTAAACGTAAAAATTTTGTTGGTAGTATTTGGGACTACATTGATTTTTTGGAACGAAGGGGTGTGATGAATAAGAATTTAGCAAACGTGTAGATGTGTTTGGTTTTTTATATTAATTTTTTTTAATGGCTTTATGTTCTAGCATATTAGCCAATGACAATATTATTATGCGTATTCATTTTGGGGGGTGGGGAGGGTAACGTGAAAAAAAGGCCAGAGGCGACGGCGGGAATTGAACCCACGACCGCGGGGTCTAAGAGCCGAGAGTCTCTCACGCTAACCACTCGGCTACCAAAGTAACTGTTGCTAAAGTCGTATATGAAATTGGATAATGAAAAAGGAATTAAGATCATCTAAGGTATTAACCTAAAGGTAGTATAAGAACCTTCACACAATGCACCATTTTGGAGCACATCCTTCCAGGAAAGGTTAACATCCAACTTTATATATAATCCATTAGATTTCGTGGTCCGATTGACCACCAAATAACCACTTTCAATTAATTAATCTTTATGTAAGGTATTGGTTGAGATAAAAAAGTCAGTGTCACAAGCGGGATTCGAACCCACGACCTTGGGCTCTATACGCCGCTGCTCCACCACTTGAGCTATCGTGACTTCGATCCACTCGGGCACTAAATTCCCAACTCAACCCACCTTTTGAATTTTTTTGCCATTTGTATATATAATTGACAAATATTCACATTTTAATTTTTTTTAATCTGACGACTTTAATATGGACAGCAACTTTAAGAAAAAAAATGGATAATCTACAATTTTATCCATTAGATTTATCTATGGAAGAAATTATTATCAGCATCTAGAAATCATGAAGTGAAAAAATCAATCATTTTATTGTGAAACGACTACCAGGGGAAATTGCTAAGTGTGTTTCCATAGATCATGCTTAGTCGCTTGCATCCCATTGAATATTTACAATCAATGGCACCTTCGGGTTTGCCTCCTGCAGAACTACACTTAAAAGCAGGATGTTTATTTTATGCTATTGAGAAATTTATGTACAGGAGCCGGTTTGCGTAACGGGACCGGTTTGAGATAAAGAAAAATTGTTCGGACGGTACTACACTGCGAAATACTAACTGGGAATAAAAAGAGAGATATTGTGCATATTCATCATATATTTATATACATTACATTATATATATTAATAATCATCACACGAGGAGGTACCGAAATGCCCTTTGTTTTGAAACCGTTACAATTCCCAGCCATCTAGCATTTGCTACGATAAATAAGTCGCAAGACAAAACTTTTGAGAAAAAAGGCTTGATTATAAAAAAAAATTTACTTATACAATTAAAATGCAAATTAAAAGAAAAATACATAGAAATTACTGCTTTGGAAGAAATGTTGAAGTAGTGTACAGGTTATCTTTTCTAGCGAGCCTGCTAAAAATCGAGAGGCTTAATTACTTGGAGTTGTTGTTTTTGACTTCTTTAAAAAACTATAATATAAAACTAGCGAGGGCTTCTCTCGCCAACCCCCTAAAGCCTGCTAGCTTTTTCGCGGGGGGATGATTGAATGAAAAAAAAAAGGAAGCGGCGAAACTAAATAATATATTAATAAATAAAAAATATATTATATTATTATACAATAATAAAAATATAATAATTTCAATATTCTGAGTGCAAATTGGGCCTTTTAACGCGCATGTAATTTTCATCAAACCAATTTTTTTAGGGCATTCCTTTAATATATTAGCAGAATCCCGTAAAAAGTAGCTCAATTATTGCCCCCATTCGATCAGATTCATTTCTAATTGTATTTAAATTATTTATTATTTACTATTACTTGTTAACTATATGATTGGTGTGTGTTTAGCGTTCAATTTTTACTAATTTACAGTATTATTATAAAAGGCAGTTTTATAAAAATATAACACCTTTTCCCTCACGTGTAATGCTATTAATTTTTTATAGAAAAATGAGTGAAAAAGAAAAAAAAATGATTTCACAGAAAATTTAATTTATTGATTAGCATTAAAATTTGATTCCTTTCTTTTAGGGAACAATTGATGCATATAAAATAAAAATAAAAACGACTTACAGTTTGATGTCGCAAGGAATAATCCCGAAGAGAAACCCTTCGAGGTTTTTAATTTAAAACCCAAAATAAAATTTACACTAATGGTTTGCTAACTGAATCAAACACCTTCCAAAACCTTTTCTCTCAAATTTTAAATAGTTTCTAATCTTCACAGTAAATTAAACTTAATCAACAGGATCCACTTTCGGGCCGAGCAAATCGATGAGCAAACGGCGGCTGATGGGTCTTTTTGTTAATCTCTCCCCTTTCGAGATTTTCCAGCTGACACATCCACGACCAATCAGATTGGTCGTGTTTCTTCCTAATTTGAAAATTTGAACATTTTAATTGGGATGGGCCACCATCACACAAGCATATAAGCAAACTGCAAAACTATTTTGAAACATGAAATTTTTAATTGGGAACACTTTGTGGCTAAAGATGATTTATTATTTGATTGCGGCAATTCTTGAAATACTAAGTTGATACTAAGTAGTTTTACTTAATTAACTTCAAATAAAATAAAATTAGTTAGTTATGAATTAGTTTAATGATTTAATCAATTGTTATGTTCGACGTTGTACATAGTTAAGTTTTTATAGAATGGTTTTATAATGAAAAACCTAAAATCTTTCAACGTACAATCTAAAACCAGAAAAAGACAGAAATTACAAGACAAAATGAACTAAAACGTACTTTTAGGAAACATCAAACTATCCTTATCGGAACTCGTTCAAACGGATACAATTGAAAGCTCTCTTTCCTTTTAGAACTAAAAGAGTTCAACCGTCAGGGGATGTGGATTAGTAGTGTGAGGTAAAAGCCATTCTAAAAGAGGAAAAACACATCGGAGGTTTTAACAGATTGTACGTTGCAAACTATGTTCTTAAAAATTCTTGGTTGGTTCTAAAGGAACGTACAGGAATAAAATGTCCGGAAAATATTTTATTTATTTCAAGTTACTTATAGCAGTAAAAATATTCAATTTATAGTAACTTCAAACCAAATGAAATCATCAATAGTAGCATACTTGAAGTAACAACCACGCCACAAGAAGAAAATATAAAGCTAGTTTCACCTAAAGAAGTAGCACGAGAAATTAAAAATTTACCCGCTAAAAAGACTCCAGGATATGACCTTATCATACCTATAGAAATAACATACCTATTTAATGCTGCAATCAGACTTAAATATATTCCCAGCATCTGGAAATTCGCAGAAGTCATTATGATAAAAAAACCAGGAAAACCGGCGAACGCAGTTAAATCATATAGACCAATATCGCTACTACCAACAGGGTCTAAACTCTTCGAAAAGTTACTATTAAAACGAATAAAACACATCGTTGAAAAAAAGAAAATCATTCCTGACCACCAATTTGGATTCCGAACAAGACACTCAACAATAGACCAAATTCACCGAGTAACGGACGTAATAGAAAAACTAATTCATTACACTATCAGGTTTTATTAATATTACCGAAAGCCACACTTTTAGCAGAGTATATGATTATTATTTTTTTAACAGAACTTCATTNCTGGTGTGATGTAGGTTTCAGAAAAACATTTTCTTTATCGTGCCAACGTTTCGATCTTTATTGAGATCATCTTCAGGGCTCAAAGTGTTTGTCTTCTGTGTAATTGTGGGCACTCTCGACACGACACGCAAGAATGGCACAATTACACAGAAGACAAACACTTTAAACCCTGAAGATGATCTCAATAAAGATCGAAACGTTGGCATGAAAAGAAAATGTTTTTCTGAAACCTACATCTCACCAGACCGCATCTCACGATTTCTAAATAAATACTGATTGTAATGAAATAGTGTCCTGAGGAAGCCGAAAGCTTCGACAGCAGAAAAAGAAGTGGTTTTTTTCACCTTCACGGCTTCATCCCTTATCTGTTTATTTCAATATAATATTACAATATTAATTTAAAATTTACCACTTACGTTTCTCAAATTTTATACTTTATTGCTAAGAATTCTTCACTTCGTCACATGCCACTAAGCGCATGTCATCCATACAAAAATATCTTATCTGAAACAAAGCTACAATAAAAGTATTATCAAAGCAATGCTCTAGGCACAATGCTCAAAGAAATGCTGAGATTTCATTCATCTGTCCAAATATACCGTTGGTTAATTGTAATTACCTTACATTATATTATTTTTGATTTTTCCTGCTATTCTCTGGGATTTTGCTTCCTTAGTTCAGTGTACGACAGCCTTACCCTTCCCTACATTGACTTGTGCGTATACTATTTGTTTTTAATAGTTAAGCTTAAGATGAGTCATTCATTCATTTCCTTATTGCTTTTTTCCTTTGACTTGACGCCCCATTTTAGTAAAATCAACTTAATTTTTGTTTTTATTTTTCTCTATTCAAGTTCGTATCATAATAACATAATTTTAATAAATTTCAGTTAATATATTTTTTGTACTGCAAATGTTTTGAAAGGTTATATTTCTTTCGGTTCGGAAGGTGTAGATAAAAAAATTATTTTGTTTATAAAAATAGTGTATTTGTCCATAGGACAAGGAAGTTTGAGGCTGGATGTATGACTACATCTTATCACATTTAGAAAAGACCGTGAACACCATGAACTCCATAACCATGGACTCCGTATTCGTGAACTCCGAGACCGTGAACTCCGACTCCGGCCAAACCGAGGGGAGCGACGGCGGCGACGGGGGCGACAGCAGCGACGTGGGCGACGGGAGCGACAGCAGCAACTCCGTGAAGACCGTTGGCGTAAGCGTGAGCGTGGGTCAAAGCGTTTTGTCTGGCGTGAGCGACGGCGTGAGCTTGTTTGCCGACGGCGACTTCGTGGGTGTCAGCGGGAAGGTGGAGTGGGACACCGCCTCCGAGGACGTTCCTGGTTCCTTCGGTGTGCTGTTGGACGAGCTGGGCGTGCTTGGCGTGAGCGACGTAGGGGGTGTCGAGTGGGACAGGGAGGGAGTGAGGGTTGACTCCCCAGACGGACCTCTTGTACAAGTGATGTCCGACGAGACCGTGTCCTACAAGACCGTGTCCGACAAGACTGTGTCCAACAAGACCATGGGCTCCGTATCCGTGGACACCGTGAACTCCGACTCCAGCCAAACCGAGGGGAGCGACGGGGGCGACAGCAGCAACGGGAGCGACAGCAGCGACGTGAGCGACGGGAGCGACAGCAGCAACTCCGTGAAGACCGTTGGTGTAAGCGTGAGCGTGGGTCAAAGCGTTTTGCCTGGCGTGAGCGACGGCGTGAGCCTGTTTGCTGACGGCGACTTCGTGGGTGTCAGCGGGAAGGTGGAGTGGGACACCGCCTCCGAGGACGTTCCTGGTTCCTTCGGTGTGCTGTTGGACGAGCTGGGCGTGCTTGGCGTGAGCGACGTAGGGGGTGTCGAGTGGGACAGGGAGGGAGTGAGGGTTGACTCCCCAGACGGACCTCTTGTACAAGTGATGTCCGACGAGACCGTGTCCTACAAGACCGTGTCCGACAAGACTGTGTCCAACAAGACCATGGGCTCCGTATCCGTGGACACCGTGAACTCCGACTCCAGCCAAACCGAGGGGAGCGACGGGGGCGACAGCAGCAACGGGAGCGACAGCAGCGACGTGAGCGACGGGAGCGACAGCAGCAACTCCGTGAAGACCGTTGGTGTAAGCATGAGCGTGAGTCAAAGCGTTTTGCCTGGCGTGAGCGACGGCGTGAGCCTGTTTGCTGACGGCGACTTCGTGGGTGTCAGCGGGAAGGTGGAGTGGGACACCACCTCCGAGGACATTCCTGGTTCCTTCACTGTGTTGTTGGACAAGCTGGGCCTGCTTGGCGAGGGCGACATGAAGGGTGTCAGCGGGGACGGGAAGGGAGTGAGGGTTGACAACTCCTACCAATCCAACAGCGCTGGAGGCAGCATAGCCGAACAGGCAAGCCAAAAGAACGAACTGCAAATAAAAAGCATTATAATATCTTTTTTAATGCGTAAATGACTTTTAGAGTTCAATAGAGCCAAATGTTGTTCTCCACTATTAAAAGTCTTCCCTAAAATTCGTTTATGATATAACTAATAACTTATATATACTCACAGCTGATTTCATGGTGTTTGCAGTGCACCTCCTGAGAAAGGACTGTGTTGACCGTTGAGGGTGAACGTACGTTTATATACGTAAGTACAGAGCATGACCATGAAAACTTACTACTCCCCCCTTTTCATTAAAATACGAGTGAAGTTACATTCACCCGTATGCTTTTTTACATTCCTGTTGTATTTTATGATGATCTCTAATGTACTACTGGCAAGGTTACGGACTTGGACCAAACTTTCATTTAGTGCTGCTACACCCCTAAATATAGGACACACACCAATTTTCAAAAGCATTTTATAATGTATCAAACATTAAAGTTGGATATTATTTATATTTAAAAAAGGGGATTATTTTCTGAAAAATAATTTTGTTATATTGTGTATTTTCTTACAGAAATATTTTACATATTTTAAAAAGCGACTACATTCCTCTTCTTTCATTTGGTCTGTTTGATGCTAAAATCCTTTTAGCCGTTTTTGAATTACAGCCGTTTCCATCAGATATTCGGATAACCACTTCTAAAAAATTGGAAAAATTTATGGGATAAAATATCGATAAATTTTAATTCTACCAAAAATTTATATTTTGGGATCTTCAAAAGTTCTAAAATGAAATTTCATATTAGCTTCACGAAAAAAACGTTATGACCTAGCATACTTGAAAAATATTTGGGGTTTAGCAATTTTTTCGTTATTGATAAACTTTCATACCTTTTACAATATTTTCATTGCTATACATAAAAAGTACGTTAAAATGATATATTCACATAATTAATTTAAGCAATATAAAGGCGAAATAAAAATAATAAAAACGGAAAATTTCATTTTTTTTTAAATGGCGAAACCAGGGCCATTAACAAGAACTGGCATATAAGTGTCCGTTATTTTGAAGATTTGAACCTCCAGCAGCCCTGCATTCGAACCCGGGACCTTCACCTTACAGTGATGAGCGCCGTGTCACCGGCTAAACCGTTGTGGCCACCGACGCCCCCTTTGTTTTTGTTATTTTTGTTAATTATAAGTATAATCTGGTTTGGGATGTTATTGGGTATGTGGTCCTTCAATGAATCATACACTGTATTATACAGTTGCCAAGCTTTCGGCTCTATATTTGCCCTTCCTCAGGGAATGTACGACGTCCTAAATAAAAATAACAATGTAATAACCATTTAAAAGTCAACGATTGTTTAAATACACCTCTCTATACGTTTTTAACAGAAATTGTCAAGTTATAACTATAGGTTATAAGTATAGGTTATAACGATAACCTGACAAGTTCTGTTAAAAACGTGTAGAGAGATTATAATCAAAGTTGGTCGATAACTGAACAACCTCGTAATTATAAGTACGTCTAAATGTATTCATGCTTGTAACATTTGTAACCTTTATATTTTTACTGTTTACATGTGAAATGCGGAAGTCTATATGTGAAGCTAAATAAATCTCCATTTGAACCCTTAAATCATCTAATTTTAAGGAATTACCCAAATCTGATTTGATGGAAATTCTTTTATTCCTAAGATGAAAGATATATATATATATATATATAGAGAGAGAGAGAGAGAGAGAGAGAGAGAGAGAGAGAGAGAGAGAGTGAGAGAGAGGGAAGACTTAAAGACGAATAATGACGCTAAAGTGGTAACTTAATTTCTTGAAATTCAAATTTGGTATATGTTTTTATATATTGTTTATGCTGTAATATAATAATCAATTTTTATTATTTTAGGCATTTGTATCAATATGATCCCAGGGTTGCCTCCAATTCTGCCCCCCTGTTGTTTTTTGTTGGGGTGTTATTGTGAAATATTTCGAGGCACGCTAATAACCGTTGGAATGGTAGCCCCTAATTAAAAACCGTTTTCCATCTTTGAATTCAAATTTGAAAAAACCTATCAAAATATGTACATTGATGAGTAATTTATCATTTGAAATAGTATATGTACCATTTCAAACAGATCCTACTCGTAACCCGCGATCCTGGAAAGTTGTGTTAAAACTTTTTGGTTCATGAGAAACCTGACAAAACCCAAAAGTTACGTGTCTCTATTCCTCCCCCCCTCAAAAAAAGCCACAATCAAAAAGAAAATATATGACCAGAAGTTAATCTCAACCTGTATGTATTTGCAGTACTTGTCTCTATGTGGATTTGTATTTGCTTTACTATACTGTTCACCTAAATAAACAAAAAAGTGTCAAATAAGTTTTTATTTAAAAAAAAATTAATAATAAATGAATAAATTATATATATATATAATTTGAGGAATAATGTTTATACAAGTAAAAGGTTATTATACCTACTTTGATATAAAGGGTGTCCCAGTTCCTTCTGACGAAACTCAGGGAATCGATTCTACTCTTTGTTTGGAGCAAAAAATGCTCAGGAGACAATTTTCGAAAAGTTCTCCATTTTGAAGATATTCGTCAATTTAGGTTTTTTCAACTTTACACTACCTTACCACATAAAAACGCTTACAACTTCCAAACTGTTGAGACTAGAACAAATCCAATTACACCATTTGAAAGAACGCTAAATTTTCTGTGTGATACTTCCATTTGCAATAATCTGAATGATGTAAAATGTTAGCCAATATCGCTGTAAGGTGAAGGTCCCGGGTTCGAATGCAGGGCCGCTGGATTCGAACCCGACATACTTACAAATTGGATTTTTTCACAAACACCGGCACCCTGAGGGTTGATATGACTTCTACTGTTGCGAACCCTAACAAAAGAAAAAAAACCATCGTGAAATCATTTAAAATATACATTAAAACTATGTAATTAATATTAATAATTGGTCAAAGACGTGAATAATTCTATTGCATTTATTTTTTTTATCACTTACTCAATAACTGCAAAGTTATAGGACATAAAATAACCTATATATTTAAAAGTTCTATAATAAGAAATGACGAACTGTTTATTTATAACAACCCTAACCTTCTAAAACCATCATCCAAGGCAGAAAAAGTAGTGACTGCTACTTTATTATTATTATTTTATTTATTTAATCTGAAAAAATGCAATTTTTATTTAATAATTAAAGGTTTCTACGTTAGTAAATATCATATCAAGAAGTCATAACGAACTCATTTTAGACAAATTGAGTGTGGACATGTTTAAATTGATTTAATCGAATAAGACTGTTACAACGTACACTAAATCTAAACGACAAATGTGAAATAAAATTTAATTTGTTTTGTACTGTAGTCAACTGACGTTTTATCTGTTTATTTAAAAGGAGAGAGAACTTTCAACGCAACTCTTTTCCGAGTTATCCGCAACGATTTCCACTAAGGATAGTTTGATTTTCATCGAAAGTTCGTTTTAGTTTATTTTCTCTGTTTACTACTTGTCATTCCAGTTTTGGATTCAACTTGATCACTGGGAGACATTTCACCTATTTTATTAGAGACCGCTTTTGGTTTTTGTAATTTTTAATAAATTACATTGCTTTACATTTAATACTGTCCTGTGCATGTATGATTACCTTATCCCACCGAATAGAATCAACTAATATAGTACTTTGAAATACACGTTCAATAAAGGCATAAAAATTTACAATACTTTATAGAGGAATGATTTATGCACTAAATTCACTCAATATATTGATATGATGTAAACCAATCCTTTAGATAGTAAGGCACTGTTTCGATATTTTTAGTAACTAACATAAAAAACAAAAATAAATGAAATCACAAAAAATATTCATTATGCCCTAGATAGGTAAGCATAAAGAAGTTATAATTAAATACCGTTCTATTGATTTTTAAATTAAAATCTGAAACATTTCGCTGAGCATATAGTTCAAAATAATCTGGAGCACATACATAGTTGTTACTAAAACGTTTAGAATGTTTGTTAGACAGTATCAATTTTTTCATCACTGATCTTACAATTTATAAGTAATTAATGTAAGTTATGAAATGTTTTAAATAAATTGCCCACTTAAAATTGTATTGGATTCAGTAGGAAGGGGAGAAAAAATACTTATTTGTTGTGTTTTTTATAAAAAACAATAGTGTATTTTTCTTTAGGACTACAAGGTTTTCAGATGGTTGTTTGACTACATCTTATCACATTTAGAAAAGACCGTGAACACCATGGACTCCGTATCCGTGGACTCCGAGACCGTGAACTCCGAGACCGTGTACACCGTGGACTCCGTGAACTCCTACTCCGGCCAAGCCGAGGGGAGCGACGGCGGCGACGGGAGCGACAGCAGCAACTCCGTGAAGACCGTTGGCGTAAGCGTGAGCGTGGGTCAAAGCGTTTTGCCTGGCGTGAGCGACGGCGTGAGCCTGTTTGCCGACGGCGACTTCGAGGGTGTCGAGTGGGACAGGGAGAGAATGAGGGTTGACTCCCCAGACGGACCTCTTGTACAAGTGGTGTCCGACGAGACCGTGTCCGACGAGTCCATGTCCGACGAGACCGTGAGCGACGACTCCGTGAGCGAGGAGACCGTGTCCAGATTGTCCAGCGAGAGAGTTGTCCAAAAGTGGCTTCCACTGTCCGTCATCGTGGTGTCCCCACTTCAAATTTCCTGATCCGAGGACGGAACCGTCCAAATGGGGCTTCCATTGACCGTCATCATGAGCCAGACCGTGGAGTCCGACAACTCCTACATAGCCGACGGCACTGGAGGCAGCGTAGCCGAAAAGGCAAACCAAAAGAGCGAACTGGAAAAAAAAGCGTTACAATTATTTTGAAAAAACATTCAGCGTAAATTTTATCAGCCAATAAGATCACATTTTGTTATCCATTTCTAAACGGGCGGTTCTAAAAGTTGTCTATGTTATATTTTAATCACTCACAGCTGATTTCATGGTGGTAGTTTTGCACCTCCTGAGAAAGGACTGTGTTGACCGTTGACGGTACGCGTATGTTTATATAGTAGTGCGGTGAATGACCATGAAAATTGCCACTCCCTCTTTTTCATTAAAATATTAGTCAAGTGACAATCACATGTGTGTGTTTTATATAATCCCGTTAGATTTGTAACAATCTCTAATCTACTGTTGACATAAACAGTAATATTCACGGTGCCAAATCCAATCCCAAAACCATTTATTTTATCATCAATATGTGTGCAATGCGAGTTAAAACCTATCATCATTTTATAATTTAAACATAAATTTTGACAGGGTAAAACGTAAATATATTAGAAACTAGAAAATATTTAAGCTAAGAACTTTTAAAATTATTGAATTAAAAACTTTTACTTTGATAAAGTACGAATTAATGGGAAGAGTGATGATTTACCCTGCACTTAATTTAGAATTTAGAAATTGGTTGGGGTTAATTTTTGATAGCTGGAAATGGATGTCGGGTTCAGCATCTAGACATCTTCGGTATTTAATTTTGGTGGCTGTATAGATAGAAAATCCGGCTTTGCAAAGGGGCAAATGGAAGAACATGTTTTGCTTTTTGAACGACCGATTGAAATTTTTTGTTTTCCAGACGGAGACAAAGATTGGGATATCGGACTTGAAAGTAGATTTCAAGATGGAGTGTAAAGTAATGTCTTTCAAGCATACGTATTCATTTGAAGATAGATTGTTTGGATTCATCAAAACTGAAAACGGTATGACCATCTTTTGTCTTGCAGCATTGTATTTCATGCTGTTGGGAAGTAGTGCTCAAAAGACATCTACGAACTTCCAATGTGTTCACTTATTTCATCAATCAGCTTTCGAAAGCTCCAGTTTGTTTTGTTTTGTTTTAAAAAATAATTTAACATACGACTGTTTACTCCACCTCTTCCTTCTCCAAGAGATTCAACCCAAAACTGGATTTTTCTTTTGAAGGCGCGAACTTTGTCAGTATCGAAAGTTGAGATACTGTTCCCTTGCAAGAAAGACTCATCTCATTCAGTTTCATGAAAATATCTGATATACTGCCGTTTCTCATCATTGAAACCGTTGGCCAGTTTGAAATTGTGTCCATCAACAAAGATAAGACATGAGAACTTAATTCCTGTAATCGTGAAAGTGCTTTCTTCCGAGACCGCCACCTAGCTTCTGTATGGAGAAGCAGGGATGATGTTGTGGAATGAATTGTGTTGGATGCGAGAAACCAGTGATTGTTTCACATCATTTGACAGTTTTGTTTGATAATGGCACTGTCCATATATGTTTTACTGTTTGTTTTTTTGTCAAGCATGCAAGACAATATTGTTAACACACGGTTTGATGAGGGTTTGCGTAATGTTTTTGGCTTTACCTGCCTGTGCCACTAAATAGCATATCAAGAAAGGCGCTTTTCATGAGTTTTCATTTGTTGCATGAGTTTTAAGGAAGGTTTAAGAAGCAGACAGTTCAGTTCGCTTCCTCATGAAAAGTCAGTCTGCTTCGCCCAGATTTCTGGTGTGTACCCCCAAAATGTTGACGCAATTTAACTGGAATTTTTAAAATGTTTGGAAGTACGCTCAGATCAAACACTGAGCCTCTATAAATCACAAATCCAAGTAGCTGACGTGGTACATACGCTTTTTAGATATCCCAAATCCAATGGCTGTTTGAACTGCAACTCTTTGAAGACGTTTAGAATTTGAGCGTACTGGAACCTGCTTCATCTGAAGATGTCCTTATTTGGCTTGTCTTCGGTAATGTCTTCATCGGAAGGTTGTCCTTTCGCCTCATCAATTCCAATTCGGCGATTTCCTGGCTGTTTAGATGATGGAGAAATTGTATGCTTCCTCAGAGATCCTTGACTTCAGCCACCGATCCGTTTTGGGGAGATAATTCATCAATTATTATTACTGAGATAGGATGCACTCGCTAGAGAAGTTTGAACTTCAATACATTTTCGAGAAACATTACAAAAATCCAGGATGTGCCAGAAGCAGCAGTTCCCCGGAATCGACCGCCGATCAGAGTAGTCTCGTCCATCTCACTTCACTTATTCTGCTTGTGTGTGCAAAAATACATGTTGAATGAGTAAATAAAAATATAAAAATTTCGTTTTCAGTATCTACTCAATGTTATTACTTTTTAATTTTATTTACATTCTACGTTTATTTTTGTAATTATTAATTTTTCTCGAAGTTCGCCGTGGACCACGGTTTGGGAAGCCCCACAAAATACTTTTAAGTCACACCCCAAAATCAGCTGAGTTAACTCCTGGTACCTGTAAGATATGTTCATCTGCAAATGCTTATTCCTACTAAATTTCGGTAGCAGTGGATGAAAAGTCGGAGGAATGAGAATAGCTCTTCCATCTCGGATACATGGTGTCATTGAATTGATTATCCTGTCTAACACAATTCCCTCCAAAAGAGTCTAAAGTTCTAGCAATTTTTTTAAATAGTCCACATTTTTATCAAATACAGTTTTACAGTATTATAAAGTCTTTTCACTCTCTGATATCCTCATGCTTCTAGGCTTTTTTTATGTAAAAAACACAATAAAACGTTTTTCTTGTTTTTAAACGTTTTTTGATGGAAGTTAAAGAAATTTTCAAATATACGATGTTTCGGCATCCTGCGCCGTTTTCAGGTGCGTGATTTATTTGTGCAAAATACACTCAAAGACAAAAACTGAACACTCAAATATTTATATATTTTTCATAATAGCTAGGCATGATGCTTAAAACGTAATACCGACCCTGAGAAAAAAAAATCTATTTAGCCAAAAATGACCAATTTTTTTCAACGGACTACCAAAAGGGCCAAGAAGAAGAAGTTCGATAGTTCGATAAGTTACCGCCAATAAACAATGAAATTTGGCGTCTTCCGAAGGATTTTGCGATCCAGTCCGTAAGTAGAGCTAAAAGAAAATATAACGTTGCAAGTTTTTATTATTATTATTTTATTATTTTTGTCGTTTCACAGCATTTTCACACAAAACCATTATGACACACAAGACTAGACCACACTTTATGCTCTGAAGATGACCCGAATAAAGGTCGAAACGTCGATAAAAAATGAAAAAAGGTGTTTATCTAAACTCTTTCTTGACCGCTCCTCACCACTTCAACAAATTATGTAATATAAAGTATTAACAGTTTCTGTGTTTTTATTTGTTTCGTTAAAAAAAATATACAGCTATACAAATTAAATAATGAAACTTGGGGATAAGTTTGTTACTTAGGGAATAAGTGAAAGGGCTCGTTCTTGATTTGTATTGTGCGTATAATACGTGTTTTTGTCGTATATTATTAATGTTAATTGTTGGCTATTTCAATGTCACTGTCGGTCGGGAGGGTTAAACAAATAAATATTTCCATTTAACCATGTGTTACGAATATTGAACTAGGCGAGCCGCAAGGTGATTGGAATGTTGGATAACTAATATGGCAGGTCTGGGCTGGGCTGTTACCTTGTCCCAAGGGCAACCCTATCAAATCGAGAAAGAAAGACGGAACTGCTGCCGTCGACGGAAAATTCTACGCGGACTGAGTAGGTATGAGTTTTATTCAGACCCTTTATAAAGCAAAACGTCGGAGAAAAATGATCAGCATTTTATTCCTAGAGACGGTATATCGACGCGTGATCAATTGTTAACTGCGGTTTACGCATTTAAAGTACTCTGCGGTTAACCTTTTCCCCTGGAATTCTTGGCAACGGACAATAATTGTATCGGGTTGTCCGGAAAATAATGCAGGATTTTAAGTTTTCATTAAAAAAAATCTATATAAAATATTCTGTTTACGTTTACAGGATTACTCATTNGGAAATTATTTTGATTAAAGAACATTGCTTTAAAGTAACTAGTTTCTTTTTTTTTGTTTAATACCAAAATCCTGCATTATTTTCCGGACAACCCAATATCTGCGGTCGGGGCAAATTGACCTAGACCGCCTTCGTCATGTAGGTCCAGTTTCAGAACTGTATCGGCTCAATGTCATCTATATTTATCGGAAGTCAGTGGCCGTTTCCACTGAATGTAAATTTTATTCAGTTGTCAAAAAAAAGAATTTATCAGATACATTCTGACTAATCAATCAAAACAATAAAAAATAACTTATATGTGTTAAGTTGAGCTCTACTGGTTTGTTCTTTACGACACTTTCGGCAATTTGCCAACTGTTCGTCTATGTTGTAAAATAGAAAAAGACGTTCATTAGCAAAAGGAAATTCAAATATAAATTACTGAATACAGTATTTAACGTGCTTATCTTTAAAGTTCACAAATGAGGGGTTTCAAGATGCACAAAAGAATTAAGGTATTTTAGCGTACTATTTTTAATTTACCCCCAACACACCAAATTATTTATTTAATTATTTGTACTTAGAGACCAAGATTTATCCAACATTTCAATTTACTTAAAACGCTTGAATTGCACTTAAAATATATTTGTAAGTGCATGAATTTATCCTTTTATAGAAACCGATGATAACTAAGAAAATATTCTGGTATCCAGAATGGGTGAATTTGTGTTTATTCAGTGTTTTCTGTTTCGCAACACATAAGACACATAAACCTAACCTCTTGAACAACATAGTCAACTACCGAATTAAAGCAAATCATGTGAATAATATACCTCATTTTGTAGTAAAATCCTTCAAGCTGAGTTACAGATTTTTTTTTTTTTTATATATATATTTTTTTTATTTTTTTTTTATTATTATTTTTTTTTTATTATTATTTTTTATTATTTTTTATTTTTTGTTGAGGGTGTTTAAAGAATCCCCATTGCTCATCCCAAGTAGTGTTGGGAAAGATGATACCGGCAGCAAAGAAACGGAACCCGGGAAATAATTATTACTATAAATCCCAAGCCCTGAAGATGATCTCAATAATGATCGAAACGTTGGCACGATAAAGAAGTCTTTCTAATCTACACTGTTTTCCTGTACGCATCTCACTATCTTTAAACAATCAATAATTATCGGTCACTAAATATTAGACATTTTAGAATAATTTTAGGCAGTTTATTGTTTTAGCAAATTTGACCGTCAACAGTTATCATGGCCTCAGAAGTCCCATTTAAATATGGCAATCAACTAACAACCTGGAGCGATAACGGACTGTAGTTTTCCTAAAACAAAGACAAAGTGCCAAGGCTCGAAGAAGCCGCAGTAGAATCCTCGTGGCTCAGTAAGTGAACCGAGGAAGATAATACTTTATTGAATGGGCAAAATAATCATGAGCAAAACGAAAAAACAATGGACGAGTAAACAAAACACTGAGGTAGGAGGAGATGCTGTAGTACTATGTGTTCGAAAGGATGGTGCTGGAGGAAATGAAACAATGTATGATAAATCTCTGATGGACAACCAGAAACTGTGATAGATGGGGTTGGAAAAGAAGAAACCATGAATGATAATAAGTGAAGGATATTTTGACTTGACTTTCCTTCTGCATCAGAAACAAAAAATTAAAAACTGTATGCCTTGTTTATGAAATACTGGATGATTATGTAGCCACTGTTTTCCTCTTAAAACCATGCAATCGCATGAAAAATGTTTTTGCGGTCAATACAAAAGGCAGGAGAAGATTGATTGAAGAAATTGCCATATCCCTTAATCTTTGCAAAAAGGAGATAATGCGCGTTATCAGTTCCCCAAAACTGTTTTTTTAATTGATCCTAGCCGACACACAACATTTTCATCTTCTGCAAACCGGGACAAATCTGCACCTTTTTTTTGCTTTTTCCTTTGGAAATATTGCCATATAATATTTATTCATTTATTAAATTTTTTTTCTCCTTCTCCCGGACGTTAAAAGGAAATGTTGATTGATTTAAGAAATTTATAAATTAAATCCAAGACCTTCATGTTGTTACTTGCCAACAGCGTTTCAAGATTTATTGGGCCCATTATACTGGGGTCCCTATACAGATCATCCAATAATTGTTTCCTCTGGTTCTTGCGGCATTCTAGTATTATATGACTGGGATTTGATGGACTGTCGCATGTTGGACAGTTAGGGGAAGTGCTTATTCCAATTCTATGCCTATAACTCCCCCACAGGCCATGGTTAGTTTTGATTCTGAAAATAGTTGAGTTGAATTCTTTTTGCCTGCCTCCTTCCGAAATCCACGGCTTTGCTTTAAGCTTAGGAAATAAAGCTCGATAGTAATCGCCAGCTGTTGCTGAGCTGTATTCTTTATCCCATAGATTGGAACACAATTTGTTGAAAAAAAACTTTCCGTCTGTTTTAGGAATTTTCAACTGATGAGGTACACCATATACAGTGGCCTCCTTCGCCAAAGCATCCACTGTTTCGTTATAAAGAATACCCGCATTTAATCCAGCATATTATCACAGTTTTTCCATCTTTTTTTAGTTCAAAGATCTTTCGGTAAACATCCGCGATGATATAATTATTAACTTTGCAGCTTGGGGTTACATTACTTATACTATCTACAGCGCTTCGACCGTTAATATGCAGAATTTAGTTTCATTCCTTTTTTTATGTATTCAAGCGCTTTAGCTATGGCGGTTAATTCCGCAGTGTAGACAGTGATTGAGTTTGGTAGAGCATACTGTTCTTTATGTTCGCTTTTGTAATCGAAAATAGCGCAACCTGCCCTGCCATCCAAGAGTGATCCATCCGTAAAAATTTGCCGGTGGTCTGGATAGTTTTCATCCATGTCTACTATAAATTCCTTCTGTACTAAGTGTTGAGCGGACTTCGAGTAGTCTTTTAAAAACACTGTGTCAATGTTATTTGTCAAAGTCCTATAATCTAGCTGGTATAAAGGGTCAGCAAAGCTTTTATGTAGTGAGTATATATACGGGATTGAATGTAGAAAGGCCGAAAGTAATGTGGGGGTCTTTTTTTTATTCCAGTACTTGCAGGTTTGAACTTTTTTTTGTGAGAGTAGTTATATTGTTAAAAACCGGGCTCGCCTGACTGAGTAGTTTAGTGAGGAAATTCAGTGCCAATTTTAATCGCCTTATTTCCAATGGGGGCTCACAAGATTCAGCCGACAGAGCCACGATCGGAGTACTTGGCAACCCACCACGGATGCGTCTTAGGCAAGCATTCGCAGAATGTCAATTTTTTTCAAGAACGAGTGTGAGGCCTGTCCATAAAAAATTTATCCAAAATCGATCACTGCTCTAATGGATGATTTATAATATAACATGCCTATGAACGGGTCGGCACCCCCTAACCATCCTTAACCACCTTTTACATATCAGCACAATACCTACAATCGATATTCATTCACTCACCAATAACTACTTACAACAGGCTAATAAATACACTCATTCGTCTCACATGCCATTCTATATACAATTAAGAATAAATCGAGGGCCACCGGGGTACTCGATATTTCAGCGATTAGCACACCCCTCATTCATACCATAAGACCTAGAAACAGGCCATAGAGTTACTGAATAAATTACAGAATGAAATTTTTCGACAAACGGCCTGTTTCATTCGCGCTAATACATACACTCATTCGTCTGCACACATGGCATACCATGTTCAAATAGAAGATAAATATGGGGCCTCCGAGGTACTTAATATTCCGCCGATGACCACTCCTCTCATTCGTACAAAAAAAAGACTAAACCTAGATAACAGACCGTCGATACATGGATATACTGTCGAACAACCTGTTCACATTCATACCCATTCATCAAGCATTCTCGCTAATAAATACATACATACATATTGTACGTATCCAAAGAGGCAGATTAAGTCATACACTTTCCCTACTCGTAACCATTTCAATAAATTAACCTGTTAATATCCCAGGCAGACCAGCCAACAATATACGACTGACTTTGATATTCGAACTTCTTAATAACGAAAACAATTATTTGTTTAACTGACTTTTATCAATTAAGAAGGGCTTCGCTGATCTAATGTAAATTTGATGAATTTCTGCAAACAAGCAATAACATTTGTTTCAAACTTGTCCACCAGTGCCGTACCTTATGTGGGTTTAATGGTTTATATTTTATGAAAACGTTGACACTAAGTTAATTTAGTTGGTAAACAAAGTTTGTAATTTTGTCGTAAATTAAACGACTGATTAACCATTGTATTAATCTAATGAACGCAAAAATTAAACCGTTCGGCTCGTTTTATTTTATTTCTTTCCATCGTGTTGAGGGAAATTGTTGTATTTTGTCGTACGAAATTTCTTCTGTAATAAAAACAAATAAATATTTTCTAAAAGGACGCACTTGGAGGCGGAAAAGCCACCACTTTTCGAACTGCAAAGCAGTCAGATGGCAGATGAAATAAAGAACTAATGTACGGCCGGCTTTCCAGTTGGGACGAATGCCAATGGGGCTCTGGGCCGGGCCAATTACACATTTTTTGCGGGAAAAAAGCGCAATCACACTCCGTTATTAAAAATAACGGGGATGTAAATGTAACAACAATTAATGCGAAGAGGGAAATAAATTCCGTCACTCGACACGATCAAAATTTAAATTGTATAAATTGCGTGATGTAAATAATTTCAGCCTAAATGGTTTCAATGAGTTCGGTGTACGATAATTGTTTTAAGTTTTTACAGCTGTTTGATAACAAGTAAAGCATGTTCGGAAAATATATGCATAACTAAAAAAATGGAATACCTATTTTATTAATATCGGACAATTATTTATTTTATTTATTACTCCACAATCCGGCAATCCCACCATGTTGTAGACGCTATCTCTTCCTCTATTGAGCTGAAACAGTACTGCTCGGGTGCCTTCCTATGTGACTTAATCCTTTGATAGGGTCTATACGCAGCAGCATCCTTCCCTTCACCTACTACCTCATATACAGATCATACTTGACTGATCGCTTCTTTCAGGTCAGCCAGGGAACATCGACTACTAACCAGTTATGGCCGGAGTCCCTCAAGGTAGTATCCTCGGTCTGATCCTTTATCGAACATATACTGCTGACTTACCTACCTATCCTACTTTAGCGGATGATACTGCTATCCTCCCCTACAATAAATATCCCTTCCTCTCACATCGCTCCTTGCAAGGCTCTGCTAATCAAACTAGAACCTTGTCTAAAAAAGTGACTTATAAAAATAAATGTAGACAAAAGTCATCGGAAACCTTTACCTGGGTGTGGAACAATGCCACCGATAATCATGTCTGCCACCTTGGGCTGGACATCGACAAAAGACTGACTAGGAATCCCATACAAGGCTAAAAAAGCAGGAACTGACTAGACGCTACAAAACTCACGTCTATCAAAACTGAGGCTTCACAACAGACAAATGATCTACGGGAGAATAATTAAACCCATTTGGTCATACGGTATTGAACTAAGGAGTTCAACCAAACATTCTACTTATCATCGCATCCAGATCTCCATATCCAAAATCCTCCGAAAAATAGTAAACGCTTGTCTCTAACCACACAATCCACAATAACCTTAAAATCCCTTTTGCCAAAGATATCATAAAATCCGGATACTTAAAATTCCATAACTCTCTTTCATTACACCCCAATCTGTTAATTTTAAACCTGACATCCCGAACGACACCAACAATCACTCAAGGGGATTGAAGCGGCAGTGGCCTGGGCACAGAGCCATAACACGTAGAACTAGTAGAAGTGTCACCACTGGGTGATTCTTCACAACCTAGTGCCATTTAGTTTTAGATTTTGTCTTACTTTTTCTAATTGTACATGTCAACAAGTTTACTTATAGTATAAAATATATAATAAAAATAAATGCTGTTGTGAAAAGAAAAAAATGTTTATTCAAGTGCTTTTATTTATTTCATCACAAATTCAACTCAATTAAACTTAGATAGGTAAGGATATAAACTAACTTGTTAAAAATGAAAATTATAAAACAAATATCCATGATTACCACCATTATCCCTTAATTTGTATTATTATGAGTATTTTAGCTTTTATTACAATAATCTTGATAAAACATTATTCATAAAAACAAACAGACATTAGAATTAGTTAAAACAACCTATTATACTCAAATGCTGTTAGCAAAAATCCTTGTACCACCCCGATATGTAAGGTAAAATATCAATGCAAAAAGTAATATACAAATATTTCATCTAAGAGAAAATATGTAATAAAGATAAAAATTCCATAGTCATAATGAGTTTTTCCCATCTAACTATTGTAAATAGTAAGTGGATGTCCTTTCGATACGCCTCCACACTACTCCCGCATGCGCTCTCTTGCACTCTCTCTCTCTCTCTCTCTCTCTCTCTCTCTCTCTCTCACACACNCACACACACACACACACACACACACACACACACACACACACACACACACACACACACACACACACATATTCACTCTCTCTGACTCTTAATGTTATTATATAGCTTTTTGTATCCTTTTTAGATGGCCCGGCCGAATTTCTCTTGAACCAATGACACTACCAAAAAAACAAAAACGACGTGTTTGATGTTTTTTAGTCTAGTTTCAAAGTTTTACCTTTACAGACTAGAAAAATTATACAGGGTACCTCGGGACCAGTTCAAATTCAAAATTTTAAATATGACTCTAGACATCCTGGCACGTTTTCAGTGTAAAAAAACCTTTAAAATGATTTGTCACTGTATAATCGTTTTTACAAAAAAAGGTAAAAATCTGAAACTAGGCTAAAAAATATTAAACACTTTTTCTTCTTTTTTCCTTTTTTTATAGCGATATTGGTTCGAGAGAAATTCAGCCGGGCTATCGGAAAAGGACACCATGGTTCAAAACATACTTCTATGATCGCATTTTATAGTTATTCATTTAAATTCACTTTATTATTTGTGTGTAGTTTATTATTGTAATATGTTAATATTATCGTAACTACATTATTATCTTGTTCAGTAAAATTGCCGCGACCACAATTGTTATTGTAATTACACGTTGAGTGTAAGCAAGGTCCATGACACCTTACTTTGCGTGTATTATTATAAATAAATAATTCATTCATTTATTTTCTTTCTCTCTCTCTCTATCTCTATCTATCTATCTATCTCTATCTATCTATCTATCTATCTCTATCTATCTATCTATCTATCTATCTATCTATCTCTATCTATCCATCTATCTACCTATCTATCTATCTATTTATCTATCTATCTATCTATCTCTATCTATCCATCTATCTACCTATCTATCTCTCTATCTATCTATCTATCTATCTCTATCTATCTATCTATCTATCTATCTATCTATCTATCTATCTGTCTATCTATCTATCTATATATCTATCTATCTATCCATCTATCTATCTACCTATCTATCTATCTACCTATCTATCTATCTACCTATCTATCTATCTATCTTCTCTCTCTCTCTCTCTCACTCTCTCTCTCTCTCTCTCTCTCTCTCTCTCTCTCTCTCTACCTATCTATCTATCTATCTTCTCTCTCTCTCTCTCTCACTCTCTCTCTCTCTCTCTCTCTCTCTCTCTCTTTGTTGCTCATTATGTGTCTCTCTATCTATTATTAGTCTGTTTTACAATTTTTTTTAACATTTTAAAGACCAGTGAGTAAACTAGCTATAAAAAACATCTAAAAAAATGAATACAAGAAAAGTATAACCAGAAAAATGTAGTTGGTTGCAAGATGATGGTAAAGAAGGAAATTGCCCCGAAGAAAGAAAAAAAAACAGCGGATAACCCTGACCCCTGTCAACCGCTTTTAAGCAACACTAAAAGGAAAAGTTATCTACATCCAAATTAGGTATATTTAGTCAGATCAAATAATAAATTCCTCGGGAGAGTATGAAATCCGACTTTCCGCCTAATTTAAACCGTCCCAGATTGATAATCTCAAACAATAAATTAATGCGTTAAATATGTTAATACGTGTTTATTCCGGAGACGATTTAGATTATCTTAGTTCAGAAAGTGCTAGAATATAACAAAACATTCTGAACATTGATTATTCGGAGATCGCGAGATGCGGTCTGGTGTGACGTAGGTTTTAGGAAAACATTTTCTTATCGTGCCAACGTTTCGATCTTTATTGCGATCATCTTCAGGGCATGGGATTGTGCATGGGACATTGTTTGTTGGAAAAAAAAATGAATTTATACAATACAAAAAAAATTTAGTATTAAAAAAAAAGTATTTGTACTCACTCAAAGTGTTAGTCTGTGTGTGTGTGTGTGTGTGTGTGTGTGTTTTCCATTGTATAAATTCATTTTTTTCCACATCCTACATGTATTTTTTAAATGTATACAATGTTTGTAAAATCCTAGGCTCTGAAGATGATCTCAATAAAGATCGAAACGTTGGCACGATAAAGAAAATGTTTTTCTGAAACCTACATCACACCAGACCGCATCTCACGATTTCTAAATAAATATTGATTAACGGTCACTAATCACCACACATTCCGATCATTATTAAATTGGCAAAAATCATTTACAAAATGGATGTTTCGTTAATAAATACATAAACTCACCTTTTTTCACCTGCGTTCAAACAGCAGAGGTCATTCATATCAACCTTCGGTCGGTGTTTATGGTAAAAAACCCATATGTAAGTGGGTAGGATTTGAATCAAGCGATCCTGCATTCGAACCCGGAACCTTTACAGTGATGAGCGCCGTGTCAAGCCTAAACCAATGCAGCTACCCACGACCCCATAAATTCACTATAAGAGATTATAAAGTTGGGGGGAGTATGTTGTTTCATCTCTTTAGAAGATAGTTCTTACTCACAGTTGTATTCTCTGTCCGGATTTCAAACTTGAAACTCATCATCAGGAAAGCAAGTCTCTCGACATGAATGTGTCCCATCAGGAGCAAACCTTCGAGGTTGGCTCCCTCCCCCGTGACTTCGCCAAAGGTGATTCGAAGACCAGGCTGTACGGTACGAAATTCGGCACATAGGATAAAAACTAGAATTTGAAAAACGATATTTTCGAAAAGAGCCAATAAGCTTACAAAATATAATTATTTCTGTTTATTTGGTAATTGAGGTGGGAGATGGTAGAGGATTTTAATACATTTAATCTAAATAGTTTTAAATATTATTAATAATTTTTTTCCAATTAATTAATCTTTATACAAGGTATTGGTTCGGATAATAAAGTCAGGGTCGCAAGAGGGATTCGAACCCACGACCTTCGCGGCTTGAACTATCATGACTTCGATCCACTCGGAGACCAACTTCCCATCTCAACCCACCTTTCGAATTTTCCTTCATTTTTGAACTTGATATCTTCACTAAAGCTCTCCGTGGGTATTTCATTTGTCGCCGGGAATCGAATAGATTGCACGACATTTGAAAATGGCAAAAAGAGGGAAAATACGAACGGTTATGGGTTGAGATGGAAAGTTGGTGTCCGAGTGGATCGAAGTCACGATCGATCAAGTGGTAAGAGCAGCGGTGTATTGAGCCGAAGGTCGTGGGTTCGAATCCCGCTCGTGACACTGACTTTTTATCTCAACCAATACCTTGCATCGAAAGAATATTAATTGAAAAGAATTTATGTTGTCAATCCGACCACGAACTCTTGGATTATTAATAAAACTAGCAGGATAGCTTTTACTTCTCTTTTTTTCCTTTCCCTTTTCCACTCAGCTAAACATGAATTACATACTATCAAGGATTTATTATTTTTATTGATTGTCATTATCATTAGAGGTATTATTACGTTTAAAAGGTAATATTTTATTTTATCTGGTTTAAAGATCCGCCGGTAAATGCTCCTCACAAATTGTGAGACTCGTTTTACAATTACTCTTTGAGGGTCATCCTTCTTCGACCTGATGATGATGATCAGTTTTAAAGCTTGAAATCAGGATAGTTACAAATAACAAAAACTGTGACTAAAAATTATATTTTAAAGAGATTAAATTCACTATTGTTATGGTATCTGCTAGTCTTCTTGTCCTTTTAATTGTAATTTTAATATGTAACAAACAAATTTAATATTTTTATTTATGGATGAGTATATTTCTACATTTGCGTTTTAATGGTCAATTGACCAAGTTACGTCTTTCAATTAAATATTGTTTCTATGTAAGTCTTGGTAGAATAAAAAGTCAGTGTCACGTGCGGGATTCGAACCCACGACTTTCGGCTCAATACGCCACTTCTGTAATACTTGAGCTATCGTTACTTCGATCCTGTCGGACACCAACTTCCCATCTCAACCTACAACCGTTCGAATTTTCTCTCTTTTTGCTATTTTCAAATTATATTTTTACATATAAATAATATATTCTTTTTATTTGTATAAATTTACAACTATTGTCCTGAGTCGATTTTATCTGAGAAGAATTTGTCCACGGTCAGTTGTTTATACCGGTCAGTCTAAATATTTCATCCGTTTAGTGGATTTTTCCACGAGGGATTTTACCCCTGGCCAGCAGGACATGCATTATCTCTGAAGGAAAACGTATCCAGGTAATAATCTCATACCACTCGCGGTAATAAATTGTTATTAACCGGGCTGGAATTTACGCCATGGTCGAGACTGGTGAAATTTCCACTTCTTGGGAAAAGGGGTTCGGTTAGATAAAGCCTGCAATGCAGACGAGTTATGCACGTTTTGACTGGCCTAGCGCCCTTTCATAATTCAAAATCCTTCGTGCCGCCTCACGAATAATCCGCTGAACAGATGCCCTCGTCCGCATTTCCGCCGGCCCTAGACGGCCTTAAATCATATATTGCAGTCCTTTATATTATACTTTAAAAAACGAACAAGGAATAGAAAATTTACTTGTGGACTTTAACACTTATTACTTAAAAGTCAAAGGTTTGAGCATTCAAAGTACATCCTTAAAATAAGTTTAAAAAACCAATAAACTGTTCTAAACTATACATTTACAATAAAAGCCCGTTTGCAATCCGCAAATTAGACAGTTTCAATTTTAGTAATTATATTCCAATTAATTAAGGTTTTCACTTGAGATAAAAAAGTCAATGGCACGAGCGGGATTCGAACCCACGATCTTCGGCTTGATACGCCGTTGCTCTACCACTTGAGCTATCGTGACCTCGATCCGCTCGGACATCAACCAATTTGATTCTCCGCGACAAATGAAATGGCCACGGAGAGTTTTAGTGAAGGTATACTTCATTTTAAACATTTAAAAACTCCGTGGCCATTTCATTTGTCCCCGAGAATCAAATTGATTACACGACATTTGAAAAATGGCAATAAGGAGGAAAAATTCAAATAAGGTGTGGTTGAGATAGGAGGTTGATGTCCGAGCGGATCAAGGTCACGATAGCTCAAGTGGTAGAGCAGCGGCGTATCAAGCCGAAGATCGTGGGTTCGAATCCCGCTCGTGCCATTGACTTTTTTATCTCAACTGAAAACCTTAATTAATTGGAATATATTAATTGGTCAAGCGGACCACGAAACTAGTGAATTTAGTAATTATGTTGTAAATTTAGGTCCCATATAAAAGATGGCTGATATCCCAAATTGATCTAAAACAATATTGATCTTCGTTGCATATAAATTGTTATCCGTGTTTTTCCATTAATTGGTTCCATCTGTTTATTAACCGTAAACGCCAGGAATGCAAAAAAAGTAAGGAATTTTAATAGATCATTAAAAGTATGGCCCGCTTCTCCAGCAAACAATAGGGTGTCAAAAAAATACAGTTTTTCTTGCTAATTTAAAAATAATTTTATTATGACAAAAAAAAATTAATATTCAAAGTATATACCATTGTAGTTGACGTTGATCGATCTACGTAGTTTAAACTGCTGTGGTATTGGATCTTCTTGAGGTCATTTTACAGGTGAATAAAAAACAAAACAAAAAAAACATCACTATTGGGTTTCACCAAGCTTTCGGCGAATGTTCCGCCATCTTCAGGGCCTAATTTATTAAAAACAAAATTTTGTTTTTTGAAAGCTTGGTGAAACCCAATTAGTGATGTTCTTTATTCACCTGTAAATGACCTCAAGAAGATCCAATACAACATCAGTATATACCATTGTGTTCTATGGTTTTTTGTCATCTAGGGGCCAGGTCTTGGATTTCTTCACAATACCACTCTTTGGGTTTGGAAGGGAAGAATTCTGCAACCTCATTGCAACCTCAACTTTTTCAACTCATCCAGAGCATTAAAAGTTTTCCCTTGAAGATAATGACCCATGGAACAGATGTATTCGGAAGGTAGTCTGGATTGTAAACAGGGTGAGAGAGAAGCTCAATTCCATCCAACTCTGTAATTTTTCGTATCTTGTAACGAGAAGTGCGATGTCGGGCGTTATCTTGTTGAAACAAAACCCGATTTCTACGTACTAATCCTGAGTAATGTTTGATCAAAACGTCATACATTTTTGTACTGTTCAGAATAACGTTTTGCATCAATGGTTCGAACTTCTAGAATGAACTCGTCATGAATTATGCCTTCGTAATTTCAAAATACAGAGATCATTATCTTTTCGTCAAATCGACCAAGTTTAGCGACTGGTAGAGCGGGCTGATTGCAGTCTAGCCACTGTTTTTTCGACTTGAGTTCTCCAAAATATCCACTTTTTTATTGCAAGTAAGTATTCTTTTCATGAAAGGAAGATTATTCGAGTTTTTCAAAAGATGTTGACAAATTTCTACAAGGCGCCGGGTCAACTCATGAGTAACCACTCTTAATGAGCGATTCACTTTCTCCAAGTGATGCAGTCAACGATTTATGGTGAATTGGCAAACTCCAATCCCTCTTGACAATTCCCGAGTATTTTCCGTTGGGCCTGCCTCAACAGAGTCCCGCAGAGCGTCCTCGTCAATGATGATTTTCGTCCAGAACGCTTTTTTCTCTCGAGGCTGATGTCACCGTCTTCAAATTTCTGAAACCATACATGTCGTTCAGAGAGAGAGCATTTTCTTGTTCAAATTGCGCACAAAACGGGTAGATTCGGTGGTGGAACCGTCTCCAATGAAATATTACTTTTTTCTATTGATAAACAAAAACAATATTTTGATAGATTAGCAGGCATGGTTAAGAAAAGGCTATTCGACATATGACATTTTGAATCTAGCCATCCGAGCAAAACTCCAAAATTGAAAAAAAACGGTGTGTTTCAACTAATTTTATCTCGTCGGTGAAAAATATCTATAAAAAATTACTTCTTTTGTTTGGACCAAAAATACCTGCTCTGAGAAGTTCCCTGATCTGATATCAAACAAGGATGCGTACTGAGTCCACTTCTTTTCGTCACTTTCTCAATGATGTCCCCGACGACGTTGGGGAGGGCCCTTGTGAATAAGAATAGGATTAAGTGCTTCCTATATGCTGACGATCTGGTAATAGTTGATGTATGCCCCCAAGCCTTACTAGCTTTTAACCTTTTGGACCATGAGATCTAACTTTATACTAACAACCTCAGAAATCGATCCATGAGATCGCCATTTTCGTAAATTAGTCGTTTTCGGCCATTTTATTCAGCCTATCTTCCCTTTTTTTCTGTCAGACCAAGCAATAAAGATTGCAAAACGCCGAATCATATCGGACGGGCGAAAAATGATCAGAAAAGACCAAACTGCAGACCCACGAAGAATTCTCACTTCCATAAACATTAAAACACGAACAGATAATCTAAATCTTGTTATCAAATGCAAACCCTAATATAAATCTTTGATAAAACCTAATTAATTACATCTTTAACAAATTGCGTATGTAAGAATAAGTAAGTCCCAAGAGCTTCTTTTTTTATCGGCCAACAAATTATAAATGATAACATGTTCTTTACAGTAGTAAAGTCATGACCCATGAAAATTAGCATAATGCACAGTTCACCTCTGCTCGTAGTTATTCGCAGGGTGAATTAGAAAGTAACTTGGTTCTACATTTCAACTACACGTTTAAGCGTGGAGAAAATTGCGTGGAAATGCAGAAAACAATTCCATCCGGGTGTAAAACATTATTGTTCAAACATACAGGGCAAGGCTCTTTGTTTTCGCGTCATGCGTATGCATATAACCTCACCTAATTGCATATTCAAATATTAATTTAAATAATTGTTTAATTAAACTAACTAAGCATAAAATTGGCCAACAAGTGTTGCTTTTATGTATCATAACACTCTAATTTTTGAGTAGCTAATTTTAATTTCAATAAATTTGTAATTACATAAATATGTATGTACGCTTGAGCATAATTTCAATAGTACAATCAGAGTTAAATATTTTTAAATAAATGCAACCCTTTTTAATATATCAATTAATAATCCAAAAACAGACCATATCTTTTTTTTTTTTTTTTTTTTTTTTTTTTTTTTTTTTTTTTTTTTTTTTTTTTTTTTTTTTTTTTTTTTTTTTTTTTNTTTTTTTTTTTGGCGTTATGAACTATGCATATTAGCCATGTGACAAATTCGTATATGTGTGTTCAAATTTGGGGGGTTATTGGGAAAAAAGGGCCAGGGGCAACGGTGGGAATCGAACCCACGACCGCGGCGTGAGAGTCTCTCATGCTAACCACTCGGCTACCGCGGTCCCCCAGACCATATCTTAGACAATAATATTTTCCTTATGTTTATGTTTATTTATTGATTTTAATTAATTATTTTTCAAGTCAAATCTTACGTATTTACTTTATTTTTCGTCGGTTCCCCTTCAGGGTTTTTTAGTTCATTTACCCTAGGAGCCCTTTCTTCTACCAAAAATCAAATCCCCGTCGGGAATGTGTGACTAGCCACGACTTTAAAAAATAACTCTATTACATACCGTCTAAGCAATTTCCATGCGAAGCAGAGTCCCGTGGATCATATTTATGAAAGGACTCATCCCCCGAGATTTATATCGTGAAAATAAGCTCCAAGTTAATTTTGCAATCTAGCCACCGACTCCTAGACTTTATATTCCGCACCACATGCGCCACAGTGCCCGCATACATTTGTTTAAATTTATTTTTAGCAATAGTATAAAATTAAAGGAGTTTAAATAATAATCTAAATGCTAGCCACTCCAAAAAATAAAACCGTCGCCAATTAGTGGCATGTAAGGAACAATTTCTTGTAATAAAACATCTTCAATATATCGCGCAGCTAGTATCAAACCCTCCATGGAGATCAATTTTGTGCGACCTTCCTTAGAAATGCTTGCCCAAACTATGAGACCACCATCATAGCGTCTCCAGAGAGAAATTTTGCGTGGATATATCGCTCTCCTATTCTCCAAATCCTCTCTTGGCCGTCAAAAGACCTCAAACAAAACCTTGACTCATCCGAAAACAATATTGCTCAGAACAATTAATATAATTTCTCGCGAAACTTAACCGAGCTGTTTTCTACCTTGTCAGAAGTTCTGGACAGTGGCAGGTCTTCTCACACTTAATCCAGCTTGTGAAAGTCTTAGCCTTACAGTGTCTAAACTGATATTAGTATTTTTTAAGTTGACGTTCATCGGGCGCGGATACTTTGACCTGTCTCCAGGTTTTATAGTTCAAGTTGAGAGAATTTCTCCATTTAAAAATTGTGGGCTTGAAAAACATTATGGAGTTGACGCTGACGTAAGAGACTTCATTTTATCTATCAAGTTGAAGTGTCTGTAGTGAGAGAGTTATAGGTTAGGTCCAGAAAGTTTCAGTCAGTCCAGCTCTTTTTCTCGTTAGGAGGGTTGAACTGCACTTATTATTTTGGCTGTTTCTTCAGAGGTAAGTCGAGTAATGTCTGTGTGTGGGGCGGAAATGCCATTCTAATCAATCTGAGTATTTAACTCTAGAAACATTGCAGGTTTTGATTGCATGACACCACCAGAATGTTTGTTTGGCACGCTTGACGTTGACATTATTTTCAATTGCGACAAATGTCACTTCAGAGTTTCAGAGTGCAAGCGAAGAAAGAGTGTTGTTTGTTTCCATGTGAGTGGATCCAGGACTAAGGTATATTTCGAAAGATTACCTTTTTTAGAAAAAAAAAAAACTTTGACCCACTTCGACTTCTTCTTATTCTCGTCCTACCAATACCTGGCACCAATGGCAGAGGATAACTCGCGAGGCACTTTCAAAGCTTTTCACTTGTCTTGTGGTAGCAAATCTTAAGCTCCCAGTAAATTTTCCATCTTGTCTTTACTTTTGCAAGCTTTTCGATTAAAGTCAGTCACGAGTCAACGTGATTTGTAGATATTTGTATTTAACCACTTCAATCTAATCGTTGCGGAAAACCCGTTTTTCTTTAATAGCAAGCCTTCCCTCGTTTCAAAATATCATTATCTTATTTTTTTATTTATTGGTGATTCATTTCTTTCATTTGGAATGCTTTAGGGCAGTCTAGAGATTATTAGACAAAAAACATCTTACTCTAAGCTGACCGAATAGCACTCTTCTAGAAAATCAGAGATTTCGTTCAGGAATACGCCGAACAGAAAAGGGCTCAAGACGCATCCCTGTTTTACCCCGCATGTTTCAAAGTTGGCTGATCTTTTGATGTTATGTTATACTATGCTAGAGGCAGACTAGATTATTAGACAAGAAACATCTTACTCTCAGCTGGCCGAATAGCACTCCGCCTTCTAGAAAATCTGCGATTACGTTCGGGAACACACCGAAAAGAAAAAGTCTCAAGACGCATCCCTGTTTTACTCCTCCTGTTTCAAAGTTGGCTGATATTTTGTTATTATGCACACTCAAAACAGGTGGTGTTTATGTAGATGGTTTGTTCGACAAGAATATATTTGGTAGAGATCCCTACCTAGCTTAGTTTATAGAAGAGTAAGTAATACCTGTGATACAGGAGGGCTTAATGTCCAACTACCCTGGGGTATTAATAAACGTTAGTCTAAACCCAGTTTGTTACACGGTTCTCCTGGATACTTGCATGTACTTTCTCCGTAACATTAATAAATGTAATGATGCTGTAGTTTTATGAGTTTTTTTCTTAAATAAGCGCAACGATCTCAAAAACTCGAGTTTCATTTCCGTCAAAAATTCGTTACACAGTAGTTGGCGGAAGTTTTTTGGCTTAAATCTTAATTAATCGACTTCGGAAGCTTATTGTTCTTCCGAATTTTCTCACAATTGATTGATTAAATTAGGTTTATTGGACAACATTGTCAATCAGAACCAGTATTGAACCATGATTATCAAATTAACTTGTCATATTTAGTATTTGGATTAATCAAAACCGAGAAGGTTATCAATGTTTAGTTGTATTTCGTCTGCTCTTGGTTTGGTGAAAGGCTGTTACAAACATGAAAACAAGTTCAGAGGGATTGTAATAATCAAAATCCATATCGACTAAGTTTTAAAAACTATATTTTCTTTCTTTTTTTACGATGGTAGTGGTTGATCGCAACAGGTTTAACGAGTTTGTTCAAGAACTAAAATAACGGCATTTCTTGTTGTTGCAAGTACTTGTTAAAACTGCATTGTTAAATGTCTGAAAACCAGGAAACAAACAAGGCTAAATGAGGACCACACCCAAGGGCAATAGTCACCTTGAACCTCCTGGATCCGTGATCACCTCCGCTAATCCCCCAAGGCTTTCCTCTTTCTCCACCGATACGTGGTTTTGTTTTTGTTTTTTTCACTCTTATTACACCTGGGTTTTTTCCCTTTCGTTTTGTTACCAAAATTGGTGGTCGGCGGGTGGATAATCGGGCCGGCTCGAAAGGAGAGGCCTTCAAAAATAGAAAATATGTTAGACTATTTTGATTTATTACTTTTTTATTTATCTAGTTTTTTATTGATGGTAAACTTGTGTTACATGCATGAATAACTTTTAATTGAACCTTGACGAACCTATTAGACCCTATTGATTATTATTTCAGTAGGCTTTGACATCTGAGAACTTTAAAGGTCGAACAGGTAATTAACGAGAGACGACTTTATTTTACAACTTAACTAGTTACAGCACGCATTCCTTTAGCAATTAGACTGATAAAGTTCTAAATCTAGAAAAACTTACAGATTAATTGCTTCTACAACACTTTGCAAAATTTTTATCTTTAATTAGAATTGTAAATATTTACATAACTATTTTATATATAAAATATCAAATCTTTCTATTGTTTCATTCTTTTTATGTGGAATTCTATACGGTATTTATGAACAAAAGACTTTGCTCATTTTACACATTAAACGAGTTAATCGTGTGAAATAATTAAATTCCGACGAGTGTTTAACAAGTGCGTAAGAGCATTTCACATAACTTGTTTCTATGTGTAAATGACATCAACCGGTCATAAGTTATGAGACAATCGATATTTTAAACGCCTGCGTTCCACCCTGAATTAGAGTAAATTCGAATTAAACGTCATTAGTACATTTGGGAATTTAATTAACTCATGTTCCTGTCTGTGAGGGGGTTTTAATTTTAAACTTTCCACACGGGCCGTTATCAGGGTCAGGTGAAATTAGATCGTAAATCAGGTAGATAATATTTTGGTATAACGCTCGACACGACAGTGGTAGGGCAATTCAATTTTATCGCCCACTAATTTACCGTTGAAGGTACATTGATGGTCGTGGAGAACGGAGGGCAATGAAAGCGCTGATTGGTATATCAACGAGCCGATGTTTAGCCCATTTCCAACTGAAATAAACGGACGCGATATGTGAAAAAAGAAGCTCTGCCTCCGTTTTCACTGCTTTGTTCCATTGTTTCATTTGATAATAGAACAACACGTACGATGTTCCTATTAAAAATACCTTTTGGTTCCATAAAAACATGATGTTCTGTACATGATTCTTAATTCATATGCATTTTGTTAATATCTATATTATATTCTTGTAAACCTGACATGATTTTTGCATTCGTTTTAAATGATTTACTGTCATTTCCCTTTTTTTTAGTTGTTCTGTTTTTTGGGTTATTTTTATTTATTCTTTTGTACATCTAATAATATGAAAATTTGCATTTAAGCATAGCTTTAATTCAACTTTTCACCTAGTCAATATATTATATTGATTTGATGATTGTATTTTTTTGTGGAGAAATAGGGGAAATTGAATAAGAAACGTTCAGTACATTATTTATACGATATATTTAAAAAACCTAACAAGATTTACCAGTGGTAGGAAAGGGCGGGGGTAAAGGCAGTGGTGTGGTAACCAAATCCTCTGACGAGGGGGGTGTGGGTGAGGACGGTAGAATGAGCGGTAACGACGGGAGCGGCGTAAGCCAAGGGGGCGGCGGCGAGGACGGCGTGCCTCTTGACGAGACCGTGAGTGTTCCTGACGGCTTCGTGAACCTGCTGGGTGAGGTGAGCGTGCTTGACGAGTGCGACGTCGGGGGCGTCAGCGGGAGAGAATTCGGGAACGGAACCTACTCCGTGGACGTTCCTGACGGCTTCGTTGTGCTGTTGGACGAGGTGAGCGGCCTTGGCGGCGGCGACGTGGGGGTGTTCGAAGGGACCGGCGTAACCGTGAGCGACGACGGGGGCGGCGTAACCGTGAGCGACGACGGGGGCGGCGTATCCGTGAGCGACGACGGGAGCGGCGTAAGCGTGAGCTACGGCAAGAGGAGCAGTGGATCCAGGATAGCTGGTAAGAGGGGTGGCGACGACGGCGAGCGACCTCTTCTTGAGGACGTGGGCGAGACCTCCCCAGTGGCTGTAGACTGTCGGGTAGACAGCGGAGTGAGCGACGACTGGAGTGTGAGCTACGACAGCGGGAGCGGCGTGGACTATAAACGTTTAAAATTCTTTTAGTTAAATTTTCAAACTTCTTATGTTATGTTTAACTTACCGAGGGGAGCGGTGGAACCAGGATAGTGGGTGTAGGTAGGAACGACAGCGAGGCTCCTCTTCTTGAGGGCGTGGACGAGACCGGACCAGGAGTGAGCTCCGTAGAGACTGTGAGAGAGGAGTCCACCGTGGAGGACGCTCCTTGCGGCGACGACTTCAGGGAGGTCAGAAGTGACGACAGCGGGGGCGGCGACGGCGGCAGGGGCAGCGACGACAGCGGGAGCAGCGGCGACGACTGCGGGGGCGGAGACGACAGCGGGGGCGGCGACGACAGCGGGAGCGGTGGCGACGACGGCGGGCTTAGCGGGGACGGCGGGTCCGACAGGGAGGTTGGTGGCGGCTACCCTGAATCCGTTGTGGGGGTCAGAAACGTATTGGGCACTTTGTACGAGTCCGTGGGCATCAACGTATGAGTATCCTGAACATAAAATTTCAATTCAACTCTATTCAAAACGTCAGAAAATTTACGACGTACCTCCACGAGTGACTCCATCGGCGGTTCTAGTTTCGTGTTTGGCAGATGGACCGCCGGCGTAACCGTAACTGTATTGGCCGAGTTCATCTTGAGCGTGGTATTGGCTGGCAACGTGTCCGACGTGGACAGGGGTTGCAGTGGCAAGGCCGATGGCGCAAACAAGTACCTGCAACGAACCACCCCATTACAATTCACCGAAATCAATTCATCAGAATGCATAACAGTAATTTAGTTTTCGATAAACCCTATATACAATTGCACAAATAATCGAAGTTTTTTCAGAGACTCACGAGGAATTTCATCGTTGATTGGAGACCTCCAATGCTGGTTGCAAGGACTGTTCTGAGGTAGCCAGCGATCAGCCGAGTATTTATACCTAGGAGGGCGTGGAGGACGAAGGTCGCACTCGGGATCTCTGGCGGCCGAAAACAACCAGGGAGGATTTTTCCCAGAATTCCTTAAACTTATCCCACCCCTTTTATCGTTTAATGTTATAATCTTTGTTTCCTTTATGACAACTTCTCCATCAATTAAATATGCATGAATAATAACTTTTAATTATCATTACATAGATTTATTTTATTACTCTTTTTAATTGAAAAAGAACGGTTTTCACAGAACTCGCATTCATTTTTTGTCAAACGTTTAACCCTTTTTCCATAAAGATGTTGAAATACATTTGACCTTATTTTTTATAATATTAAATTATATATTGTTATATTATTTTACTTTGGTTAGATACACAAACGTCCTTACGTGTTCAACCTGTTGTTACAAATTTTTAATTACTCCCACAGTTATTACCTTTTCCTTGTTCATAATTATTTTAACCACCCTCTTGTATAATTTCGTTTTTACAATTTTCAAACCGGAGGAAAATGTCTTAACTGTGCCAGAGATTAAATTAATTACTCTGCAATAAACGATATTTTATACTACTGCGGTTAAAATTTTTAAGGTCCATTGTTTATACGCCTGTCGTTTAACGAATTTCTTTATTTTTATACCATGTTTTTATTATTTATTCCTGAACGTTGGGAAATTTTTTAAAGAAAATTTTACACTCTTTTATTTTAAAAGCCCCATGGTCATATACTTTTTCTCTAATTGTACTGTTTTGTCTTATCCCCTAAAAGAAGATTTAGGTATAAGCTTTGCATAATATTTGTCTTGGATTAAAAACGTTTATTTTATTACTGCTAAACTTTAAAAAGCCGTAAAGTTATTTTTTATCGTTGCCATTCATATTTCTACTAGTTTTGACCTATATCCACTGTTTTTTTTTTGTATTTTTTTTGTTAATTAAGTTTTCCCAGCTGCAAGGTAAAATAGAGAAAACTCGGTATCGTTTTCCAGTAATGTTTTTCTCTTTATCACCACTTCTCGTTTACTCAAGGAAGACATTTGGAGCATTCCAAACTGTCGAGTTAAGTGTCATCACTCTAACTCATTTCCGGCAGTTAATACAGCTTCTTTTCGGGCTAGGACTGACAAAATAATACTTTTAAAGCCTTATTATTTTATTTTATGAAAGATCATTTTTCTCCGTTGATCCTAGCTAAATAACAATCTTGGTTATAAACTTACTGTCTTTTTGGCCCTTTGGTTTTATTATTATTAATAATGTTAAAACTATGTTCAGTTTTAGTAGGTAATAAACCGGTTTTTTTAATAAATATTCAATTAAGAGTTTAAAACAAAAGTCAACTGTTACCCGACGTTAATAAACCGCTTGTAGCCTTTATTTGGTCTGTAACTGCAGTTGTTTGGCCCGTTTTATAGCATCAGATCGTAATATTTCCGAGTGGTGAGATTTTTTTTCAGCCGGCTTTTTATTTTGTCCAGCGGACCGTAATGTGAGGGTTGAGTTATTTCGCCGGTGAGGATCCCTGGCAAAATATCTTTTTTAAGGCTTCTTCCTTCCAGGAGAGTTTATTTCTGTTTTGTATAACTTCACGTCGAGTCTTTATTTACTCGGCCGAGAATAATGTCCAACGTAGATATTAAAATATTTAAATTTTGATTGGAACTTTTTCTCTCTAATCCTCGAATGAGGTCCTAAAAGGAATTTTTTCCTTAATGAATATAATTTTGAAATTGCACCTTCCATTTTAATTATAAATACTACAAACTAGCTAATAGTTCTCTTCTAACAATGATCAATAGAGCGATACTTAAATATGAGAAAAATTGAACTAACAATAAATATCACATCCAGGACAAAGCTAATCTCATTCAATATAAAACATCAAATTTAGTTTTTTTTAAATAGACACAAAAACAAAAAAATCGTCATTACAAAAGTCATTAATTAATTGATGATATTAAAGTTTCCTCTGATGTAAACAATACATATATTGTTGTTTACTGTGCCTAATCCTTTATTTAATTGTGTATACCAAATGACCCTACCTTTCATTCCATTTTAGAAATCTCACCGAATATATGTCGGAAGAAAAATTGTCATTCACCTCAGTATGGAATATTTTCAAATAGACCGTTCTCAAAATTTACCTACCTATTATTTACTACCAATTAACCAATAGCTACAATACAATAAATATATGAGGAATTGGATCTATTATGATTTAGTTAGACGTAAAAAAAGTGTACTTATCAATTATTATTTTCTTTTAATTCCACTCCATATAGAAACGTTTTAGATTAAACTAAAAGTGAGAAAAAAGTGTGTCTTGTCAATAAAAAAGAATTTATTTTAAAGTGGCAAAGAAAGTCAGGAATAAAATAATATTTCTTAAAAAAATATAAATCCTCAAATTTAAAATACACATTTGTGCATTAATTAATTAAAGTGATATTAAAGTTTTCATTTTAATTCTTATTCGGCTCTGATGTAAACAATGCATATATCGATGTTTACTTTGACTAATCCTTTATTTAATTATGTATACCAACTGAATCTACCTTTCATTCCATTTTAGAAATCTCACCGAATATACGTCGGAAGAAAAAATTGTCATTCATGGTTTACTGAGGAACTACTAGAAAAAAGGACTAAGTGCAAGGGCAACAGACGAGGAATTTTGGGCAGCGGAAGGTGAAAATGTGCATCGTTACACTGGTTCAGGCGGTTCAATTCTGGGAACAAAAGCCCTAAAAATGACCCTAGATCTGGTCGCACTTCAGTGGTGGATGATGATGAATAACTGGAGGATTTGACGTCCAAAACGGGGATTTCAAATGCAACGGTAAGCCGCCATGTAAAAACAGCTTAATGTCCAAAATATACGACCCAGATCACATCCTCATGACTTGTCAGCTGCGCAAGCTCAACGAGTTGATATCTGTAGAAGTTTGCTACAAAATCCAAAAGATGATAGATTGTGGAAGAGAATTGTAACGAGCGATGAAAAATGGATATTTTTAAAAAATCCTATCCACCGAAAACAGTGAGTACCGCAAGGTCAGGGGTTCAAGCAGAGGTTCGCCAAGATCGATATTGAAAAACAGTTTGCTTTGTGTTGGGTGGAATTATGAGGGTATTTTCATTGAGCTTGTTCCAGATGGCAGAGCTATAGACGTAAACTTTTACCGTGAGCAATTGAAAAGATAATATGGGGTTTTAAAAGACAAGTACACTGCTTTGCTCAATCGGTGTATAGCGATATTTCAGCAAGACAACACTCCTGCCCATCGTCCACGTTTAGCCCAAGAAAAATGTTCAGAAATGAAGGGTGCCCCACCCTGCTTAAATCCCTGACGTTGCACTGTCTGACTATAGACTTTTTCGGTCAATTGCGCCATTTTTGAAAGGCCGGAACTTCGGAAACTACGAGCATGTTAAATTAGGATGTGAGAGTTCATCGATTCGAAAACCAAGGACTGGTATCACCATCACATTCAACTTCCGGCAGAAAGACGTCTTGAAGTAGTTGATAATGATGGCCTTGTACAAAAATTTTTGTAACGACCTAGTATAAATATTATCTTTGTGAGAAATCACAGTTACAATTTTTTTATGAATTGTTAACATTAAATCTTTCCGTCATTAACCTATTTCGGGAATAGCTGCTAATAAGAAAAAACCTTCTAGATCACTGCACTACTCGGTGGCGAAACGAGGGCTCTTCCTCACTTTACCGGGTGTAATTAGTGAAAAGTTCCACGCCCGTTCAGGTGCGGGTGGGAAACTAGGTTCAAATCAAATTAGGAATTCGACCTTGCTCCAAGGACGATAAAAGACCACACCCAATACAAGAACCGCCGCCCAAAGGACAGAAAAAAAGCCTCAATTTATTATTTTCCTCGACGACTTGGAATAAATGTCAAGTGCGTTTTAATAACTCTGGAAATTAAACGAAATTGAATTGGCTTCTCATATACTTTAGGTGGTTGAAAGCAGTTTTTGTTTATTTTATAATTCTTATTATTGAATTTTTCTGGCTTTCTTCTCTTCCTGGACCATACAACAATAGGCCTACATCTTCCTAAATAATGGTAAAATACATAAATGATTCATTCCCCGGTCTTTCCTTTTATTATTGGCAGTAATAAAAATAAAATAATAAAACTAAATATTAAGGTTTATTATTTTCCTTTTACTACTGTCAGGGCATTTAAGAAGAAGATTCAAGAAACAAAATCAGTCCCGTCCGTAGATAAACCGAAGTCCAAGAAAGTCATGCTTTTCTTATTACCCAAAAATAAATAATAATGAAGAAATTATGTGATTTTCTTTTCAAATGTTTAAAAATCTCTCTCTCTCTTTCTCTCTCTCTCTCTCTCTCTCTCTCTCTCTCTCTCTCTCTCTCTCTCTCTGTAAATGTGCAAAACTGATAAATTAATTACAATAACTTGCTTCTTCAGTAAAGTAGTAAAGTAAACATTAATTGCTTTTATTGTTTGTATTCTGTCATTGTTGGTCAAAAACACCATACGAGAGAAATACTTAATTTCTGAAAGTAAATTAATTTTACAAAAGTACCTATTCAATACTTTCAGAATTCCATTGAAAAGGAACCGAACAGCACATTTTTCCGATCAACTGCGAGTTGATATGTACGACTGCTTTTTTGATAATGGAGGAATTGCGCGTCCTGCAGTCGAGTTGTACTCCCAGAAATTTCCTGATCGCCTCCGAATAAAACACAAAACGTTTATTCTTGTGTGTCGCCTACCAACCTACCTACCTCTCTTTACCTACCTCTCTTAAACAACAAACTACTTTATATCACCCTCGTGAAGCCAATATGGACTTATGGACTGGAAGTGTTGGGTTCAGCCCAACATTCCAATATCCTACGCATCCAAAGAGCCCAATCCATCATCCTCAGAAAAATCCTTAATGCTCCCTTTTATGTGTCCAACGACACTACCCATACAGACCTAAATTTTGTCCAAGATGTAATCCACTCCCGTTACCAAACATTTTTCACAAACCTCCCAACCACTATAAATCCTCAAATTCAAATCCTCTCATCCCGACGAATTCCTTCCAACCCTCTTCGCCGACTAAAAAGACGATTCTATCCAGTGACAATTGAATAAAGAATAGTTAGGAGTGCTACCAGTGGGTAGTTTCTCCACTCTTGTTTTCTTAATTACTTATTCATACACTATTACTAGATACCAAGATGCAGATAGTTGAATATACAATAAAAAGCAAAAAAAAAAAAATTGTGTCTCGCAATATGAGAAGATGCGAATCAGTTGCTGTTCCATCACCAAGAATCCGGCAGCTTAATTTCTACGAGGAACTGAATATTTTTCTGTATTTTCGCAAAAATTCGAATTCCTCACTCTGAAATGTTGGGATCAAAAAATAAAATTAGAGATGTACTCCGGACTAACGATTCACATTTTGTCCATGGACTTCGGGACTCTGCTTATGACAGGCCTCTAACGTTCCTTGCACAAATGTCTATTTGGGAGGCTGTAAAAAACTTTCTTCCATACATCCTATGGACTGGTGAATCCATGTTTACCTCTAATGGCACACTAAACCGTTGGAATTTTCGAACGTGGGCAGAATAAAATCCGATAATTTTGTACTCTTGTCATCATCAGGTGTTTCACAGTATCAACACTGGTGTGGACTTCTCGGATATAAACTAATTCGGTCTTATTTGTACGAAAATGATTTAAATTGTGCTCAGTTTCTCATTTTTTAAGGGAGGTTTTACCAACACTATTAGATGATGTTCCTCTGCAACAACGACAAAAAAATTTTCTTCAGATTGTGGATGCCCCGTGAAATTGCACTTTGCGGGTAAGACGTTATTTGAATCTTCACTTCCGGGATAGGCGGATGGCCCGATCTGTTGGCCTCCGTGGTCACATGATTTAACTCCACTTGACTATTTTCTATGGGGCTATTTAAAAGCCATTCATAAACCAGCAACCTCAGTTGAAGAACTGCTGCAAAGGATAGAAAATGTTTGTCATTACATCTTCCCTGACTCCATCGCTCTGAGCAAAGGTGAAGAGTGGTTAAAAAGAGGAAATCTTTCCATCTTTACGCAAGGCAGGCAGTTCGAACATGAAATGTGATTAATAAATAGCAACCAGTTGTTTTTTTTTTTTCATACTTTTCCATAACTTCGTAATTTTTTGATCAATTTAAAATCCATTGGTTTCAGCGTAAAAATTCCTTTAAAATGATGTGTCAGTCGTATTTGAATTTTTGAACTGCGCCAAAGGTAACCTGCATAATTTTTCCCCCAAAAAAAGGTAAACTAGACAAATACTAAACACGTATTGTTTTTGTTTTGAAAGCGTCATTGGTTCAAGTGAAATTCAGCCATCTAAAAGTGGCACCCTGTATAGCATTTTTCAGTTTAAATTAATAATTTTTCAACCAATTTAAATAACGTTTAATTCAATTTAGTAGTCAGCGAGTAAATAAATACGAGCTAGTAGTCGCGAAAACCTTTATTTAAATTTTTTAAAAAGTAAAATTATTTCATTACAAAATAAAAATATTTGAAAAATGATCATTCTAACATCAATAAATCCGGCGGCAGGACAAAGGATATCCATTACGTAATTGGTGCAGTCGGCGCACGAAATGGAATTGACACTGCTTGTTATTTAATTCACTACTTTCGTGGTCCGCTTGACCAATTAATACATGACAATTAATTAAGGTTTTTAGTTGAGATAAAAAAGTCAGTGGCACGAGCGGGTTTCGAACCCACGATCTTCGGCTAGATACGCCGCTTCTCTACCACTTGAGCTATCGTGACCTTGATCCACTCGGACATCAACTTCCTATCTCACAACCCCACCTTATGAGTTTTTGAAAAATGGCAAAAAGGAGGGAAAACTCATAAGGTGGGGTTGAGATAGGAAGTTGATGTCCGAGTGGATCGAAGTCACGGTAGCTCAAGTGGTAGAGCAGCGGCGTATCTACCCGAAGATCGTGGGTTCGAATCCCGCTCGTGCCATTTTTTTTCATCTCAATTAAAAACCTTAATTAATTGTCACTTATTATTTAAGTTGTGAGTTCCTTTGGCTTCAGCTAACAGGGTCCTAGCAGCTGTCGTAATCTTGGAGAACGAAAACTCTCCAGAGTTTAGAGCTGGTGAGTAGAGTGGCAGGAAAGTAATCGTATGAGAAAATGATTCCCCAACCTCTTTTTCTGAACCCTGACATCGTCCATAACTAGAATTGCATTAAATAATGAAAGACAATCAAATTTTGTAAACAGCTCATGTAAAAAAAATCAAAAGGGTTAGCAGTTACCGGTTTTTTTAATATTTATATTTTTGAAGAGATAAATTTACTTTTTTTTAATTTAAATAAAGGTTTTCGCAACTTCTAGCTCGTATTAATTTTTTCCCCGACTATAAAATTCCGAAAGGGACGATAATTAAATTAAGGCGTTTATTAAATTGAATGAAACGATTATTAAATTGGTTGAAAAAATTATTAATTTGACTGAAAAATGCTGTATTTATTATAATTATTGGGTTGTCCGGAAAATAATGCAGGCTTTCATGTTTTCTTTCAATTACCGCTTTATATAATAAACTGTTAACGTTTGATGGATTATTCTTTGTACAAATGTCAACACTTTTTAATCATCTTCCATACAAACGTGTTTATTTACCTCAGTAACATTTCGTTACTTGTGAAAAATTCAGTCTTTGCTAAGGTGTCAACGCGTGATTTTAGCGTAATTTTGTTTTACAAGTTGAAACTCGGTCGGAGAGATGCTTCAACGGCCATAAACATTAATGAAGCATAAAGCGATGGGAATGTGAGTGAGACCACCGTTCAGAGATGGTTTAAAACATTTCGAGAGGTAGACATTAGCCTTGGAGATGAAGAAGGTCGTGGAAGGATTTCTTCCTTAGATGATGATGTTCTGCAAACTTTGGTCGAAGAAAATCCTAAAATTGTTTGAAAACAAGAGTAACTTCCAGTTAGCAAATCTACCTTAGATGACTTAAGACAATTGGAAAGGTGAAAAAGCTCGAAAGTCGTGTTCCTCATGCATTAAACGACCGTTAAAAAAACTCATCTTTATGAAGTTAGCGCAACTTTGCTGAAACAGAAACGAACCTTTTCTGGATAGAATTGCTAGTTGTTGTTTCTGTACGATAACAGCAGACTCGTGGACAATGGATCGGCAAAGGAGAACCACCACATTTTCCTAAGTCCCCAACCCATTAAAAAAGGGACTCTTTGGCGGGCTTGATATGGACTGATTTGCCACAGCTTCATGAATCCTAGCTAAATCAATGCGGAAATATATTTCTCTCAAAATTAAAGCAGAAATTGGCATTATTGAAGCCATCTTTGGTCAATCGGAAAAGGCCGATTCTGTTACATGACAACGTTCGGCCTCATGTCTCACACGTGACAACACGAAAACTGTTGGATCTTGGTTATAAGGTTCTGCCATACCCTCCTTATTTTCCAGACCACTCGCCTACTGACGACCATTTTTTCAGACACCTGGGAACGTTTTACAACAAAAAAATTTATATATCAAAAGTCGTTAGAAATGCCCACTGTCCACACGACACACAATAATACACAAGAAACCAAACACTTTGAGCCCTGAAGATGATCTCAACAAAGGTCGAAACGTTGGCACAATAAAGAATTTTTTTTTCTAAAACCTACCAGACCGCATCTCACGATCTCTGAATAATCATCGATTAACGGTCACTAATCACAACACATTTTATCATTTTTTATTCATCCGCCATTTATAAATTCAAAATACAAATTCATGTTTGCATTTGTCACAGTTTCTCTCTCTCTCACTCTCTCTCTCTCTCTCTCTCTCTCTCTCCCTCTCTCCCTCTCCCCCATCGGCTCTCACACTGCACATTCACGCTCCACGCTAATAAATACATTCATTCTCAACATAAACATAAAAGGAAACTCAATGCAAGGTATTTATCTGTACACAATATAAAAAAATCCTGTTTCGTACAAAAATAAGAAAAGGCAACCCAAAAACTCACAGCTCAAGCACAATTCTCACATTGAGTGGCATTCCTACTCACTCTCTATATGGAGTTAATGACGCTTTTCCCTACAATTAAGTGTGTCACGAAAGAAACGTGGGCTTAGTACAACAATGTTTAACAAAAATAAATGACTGTTCATATGTTGACAATAAATCAGTTTTATCGTTGTTTTATCATTATGTTTTTATCTTTTTACGAGCAAAACAAAAATCCTAGCAGAAGAAAACATCGAATCTACGACGCTACATGAAATCTTTCTATCTGAGATACGATCGGTGTTTTCTTTAGGGCAGATTCAAGAGTCCGGAAAATCCAGGACGGGTATAATTGCAGCTGGGCCAGCAAAACACTTCTTCCTCGACCCTTTGGCGAAAGACCAAGTCAATATCGAACGATACGTCAAAGAGCGTATATGACGATATTTTTCGCCGGGTCTCTCGAGGGGACGGAGGCAATTTACGTATTTGAACCCTCTTGAATTATCGAGACGACCCTTGGTTTTATTCATGGGGCTCTAATAAAAGAAAGGAATGTTTTATATTACCGTTCAGGCTCATTGTTTACCGTTAATCTTTGTAGTTGGTTTTCGTAAATTTTTTTTGTTTTATTTTCCATACTTGTATATTTATAGTGTTTGACTATATGATGTTTTCAATATCGAATATTTCGCTTTTCTCTTAAACGCAGACAATCTGTAACGAGTTGGGCAAAAGTGCCTGTTGTGAACCTGCGCGACAAAAAATGGTGGGTTACTTAAATTTGTGCTTTGAAAATTATCATATTATAATTTGAAGCATTCGTAAGATGTATAGACTGAGAAAACTATAAAAAAAATAAGCACGCTTTTTCTTATTGACATTATTCAAAAAACGTACATATTTGAAATATTCGAAAAACAAGTATACAATATCCACTCGGACACCTTCCCATCTCAAAAAGGGGGGAAAATTGAAAAGGTGGGGTTTAGGTGGGAAGGTTGGTGTCCGAGTGGAACATAGTCACGATAGCTCAAGTGGATGAGCAGCGGCGTATTTAGCCGAAGGTCGTGGGTTCGAATCCCGCTCGTAACAGTGGCTTTTTATCTCAACCAAAACCTTAATTAAGGGTTAATTAGTTGAAAAGATACAAATATATTTTTCCCCTTTCCACCACTCCCTGAGGAAGACCCCATACCGGCGGAAAAACGCTTTAAGTAATCGAATTTCTAAATCTGAGGGACTTCAAATAAATGGGATAAAATTACCTCCCAACGATTTTTCCTACAGACAGGCGAGACTGTCGGTTTGCGAGGGATCAATATTTTCATTTGAAAACCTAAAGCAAAAGGTCTTACCTTGCTGGTTTCCCCTTGCACACTTACATTTTCGTGATTTTCTTTTCTATATATTTATATTATCTAAAATTTTCTAAAAAGAAGTGGAAAATATATTTTTATATACATATATATTTATGAATACATATAAACAGACAATCATATGTTGTTAAAACCACTTTGTACAATAATTCACGTTCATAAATTTACACCAAGTATATATGTTTAAAAAAGTTATTTTTTAATGGATATAAATATGATGTTTTCTGTCGTTTTTTTAGACTCAAAATCAGAGTTTTACGGACCGATTCTACAGCAAAATGCTTATGCAATATCGAGCCCAAATAACAACATGGGTGAACGGAAAATAAAGGAATTATTCTGTGTTCTGAAACATTTTTCTTTATTAAATTAACCACATTGGTGAAAAATAATTTATCTATCATTGTTTTGGATATTTTAATTGTTGTTTTGTTGTCTATACATATATATACATANTGTATATATATATATGTGTGTGTGTGTGTGTGTGTGTGTGTGTGTGTGTGTGTGTTTAAATAAAGGCAGGGACATTATTGGTCATTAAGCCTTGAGACTATACAAGTCATATACATATGTAGAATACATATAAACATATAATCATAAGTTGTACAATAATTCACGTTCCTAAATTTACACGAAGTACAAATTTTTAAAAAAGTTTTTTTTTAGTTGATATAAATATAACGTTTTTTGTAGTTTTTTTTTAGGCTCAAAATACGTTCAAAATCAGGGTTTCACGTAGCGATTCTGCAACAAAATTCTTATGCAATACCGAGCCTAAATAACACACAAATTACTCCGTGTTCTGAAACATTAAGGAAAATAAATAAATGATGATCTCTGCATTAAGAAATGGATTTCATTTCCTTAACCTGTAAGGTATATTTTCAAAATCATAATAAATAAGCATGTATTTTGTGCGTAATAATACAAATCTAAGAGCTTCAGTGGTCAGTGCTTCTGTATATGTACAAATAAGACAATCCTCAATAAAAATATACTACTACGGAGACTATAAAATAAGTAGTGCATAAATCAACAAATTTCTATCGACGTGAGAGACTATAAAATGTTTACACTTGCGCGTCTTCTTCCAAATGGGGTGTAAAATCCCCGATCTGGTTCTTTTACACCCTGTTTATTTTAACGAACGACCGGCCGCATCCGTCCAAAATTTTAAGGAAGTGTTTTTCCTATCTGGGTTAAACGCCGAATGAAATTCGTATTTCCTTCGAATTCTCCCTCAAGGACTGTGATCATTGACGCAAATTATCGTATTGTTGTAATGGTGAAATGTTGATTTTTTATTTCTAGACTATAACGATTTTGTTTACGTTCAAAGCTAAAGGCCTAAATGGGCAAAAGATAGCAGGATGTCTCAGCTTTTCGATACTCTTTCTTCGTGGAAGATCGGTTGCAACAAGAAAGTTTTATTCTCTGCGACTCTGCCGGAATTCCGGAAACCTGCCTTCTAGGACGTTCTTCACGGCATAGACCTCCTCCTTTTCTGACGGAGTAAACATTATTTCGTATCAATTACAATATTGTAATTAAACTTTGTTCCAAAACCCATTTTTTAGTTGTTGAAAAAGTTCTCCTTTTGTTATAAAAAAAAGCACTGATAATTCCATCTTTACCTACTACATACCGTTACAAGAAGTATTGAGCGTTTTAGAAGGAAGGCGCCTGTTTAGGGCGCTTTCTTCCTGCCAGAGAAAAATTAATATCCGATAAAACGCGAATTAAGTCTAGTGCTTAAATAGAAAGTAAAGTCAAGGCGAACCGCACCCGTAAAGCTGTCACTGTGACAACCTGGCCCAGCTGACCAATGTCAGGAATAATCTCTTTCTTCTCCCAAGGATAACGCGTTTCCTACAAAGACGTATCGACGTTTATCTTTACACGAACTTATTTAAATTTCCTTCGCCTACAAAAAAAACCTCTTTCGCCAGACCTACCTTTACCTCTTTCACACTGCAAATAAAATTCGATTCTTGTTCAAAGTACAGGTAGAAAATTAATACTCTCTAGTAGTTGGAAGCTGGTACCGTGGATATGAGATCATAATTCTCTATTGTTGCTGATATATCGTTTTCTTGATGAGAAAATATTAGAATAAAAAAGCTTCAAAAGAATATTTTTAAACGGACGTGATATTAGCATCTATATGGATTTCGCCGACAGACCCTTCTCCTCTCTCGAAATGGCTCCGAAGCACAAAGCTGTCAGTCGATTGAGCTTGATTTCCGCCAGGGCCCTTACACTTTGAAATTGCGGTGGTTGAATTTAACCCTACGGTTACCAAGGGCTCACATTATTCAAAAATTAAACACGAAAAATTCAATCAGCAGAATGAAAGAAAAAGAAATGCTATTTTAGTAGACTACAAACCATTTACCACAAATTGTATGGCGATGTCGTTGTTTATTACGTTAGAGCTAACGTTATTACGTACAACTACAATTATTTAAATATATTTTAAAAGTAGCTCTTCACAGATTTGGTAACATAAATTATTTAAATTTTGTAAGAATTGTCAAAAAAGTAAAAGTAATCAAGTAATACACTACAAGTTATATTCCAGTTCAAAATTTTACCTATCAACAAGTGTCTTCAGACGTTGAATAACTGATTTTAATTTACCTTTTTTTGGTTATAGTTCGAAAAATATTATATATATTCTAGGAGGCGAGAAAAAATTTTAGTATGTAATTCAATTTTTTGTACATACAGAATCGTATTAAATGTGAATAAATATAGGTATAAAAAGTTACAAAAACCAGTCAAAAAACTCTTATAATAAAGTTCTTTACAGATTTAGTAACCTAAATTATTTAAATTATGTAAGAATTGTTATAAAAAGTAAAATTAATTAACTAATACATTACAAGTTACATTCCAGTCCAAAATTTTAACGAACAAGAGACTTTGACGTAGAATAACTGATTTTAATTTAACTTTTTTTGGTTATAGTTCGAAAAATATTATATATATTCTAGGAGGCGAGAACAAATTTTAGTATGTAATTCAATTTTTTGTATATACAGAATCGTATTAAATGTGAAAAAATATAGGTATAAAAAGTTACAAAAACTAATAAAAAAAACTCTTATAATAAAGTAGGCAAACAAAATTTTCAAACAATACGGATTGGAAATAGAAATAGAATAGAACTTTGCATAGCAATAAAAATTAGGGACCTAATTCACACCGTTTGAAGATACGCCTACACTTTTGACATACTGGCAGCTGTTTGGTGTCTCCTACGTGTAGAGAATGGTATTTAGACCTCTTCAATCTGAAATAAAATATGTTAGACTGACAAAAAAAATCCTTATAAAATCATGCAGCCAAGCAGTCCTAAAAGCTTTAGAACTGTCGAGTCCGAAAAGGTCGGTGAACGCATTCAAAATCTTCAAAACCTGGGAAAACATTACAACCTAATAATATTTTTGGTGCCAGATGACAAAGGAATTCTTGGTAATGAACAAGCAGACAAACTAGCAAGACGAGGATCCGCAAGACCATGTGTTATTAGCCCAGAACCTATAATAGACTCCGTCTCGGAACGGATTCACAAATAAATCGAAAGGAGAAATGGACGAACTTCAGAGGAGCCAAACACGGTAAAATGATTAAAGAACCCTCACCAAAATTGGCAAACGTATTGCTATATTTAGAGAGGATATGTATACCCTGTCCATAAATATAGTACTACATAGAGATTACTCAGAGAACACACCCATACAACATGGTTATCTTCAATGTGGATTCCATTTGTAGATTACGAAATGAAGAGGAAGAAACTGCCACTTTTATAACCTTCGAATGCGAAGCAACCGCTCAATGAAGACGTAACCTATGATTTCAAGATGACCATGAAAAAGAAGACATAACATGGGTTTCAAAGAAAACCCAGGATAAGAAATTGTATCGACAGCAGTCAATGTCCTACTACTTCTTAAGAGAGATATAAATCAATTGAACTGAAATTAGGAAACTGAAACTAAGGAATTAGGAAAAGTAAATTAGGAAAAAAGGAAAGAAAACAATATCCAGATCAACAGCCAGAAGGTGCACGACTTAGGAAATGGCAAACTCCATTCCTAGTATCCTCTCCTGTCAATAGGTTTAAATTTTCTTTTGTGTTTTATAACTCTAAGATTTGAGAAACAAAGTTACTGCATATATAGTTTTATCTATTTTAAATTAATGTCTGACTATTTTTTAATAAATATCCCGCACACTTATATCAAAGTAAGAAAGTTAAGCAGAGCACGACGTCCAACTAAAAAACTCGAAAAAGCGCAATAAGCCAAAAAGCTTAGGTAATACCAAAAATCCCCAATTATTTGAAAATTTGATACCCACAGATTAAATTACAATCGCTTGTAAATAGATTTTTTATAAACGTCGTTTTGTTCGAAAAAATTTTAAAATATGGGAATTTTTGAAATGGTACATAGACAATCCAACCAGTCTACCAATTGGTGGAATTTTTATTTTATATAATTCAACTTAACTTCAACCAAATGACTCAATAAAAATTTAAAAAAATTTGCATTAAAAAGTAATAGTTCAAATTTTAAAAAATAAAATTAAAAATTAAAAAAAACAACAGCTCTGTCGCCATTCATGAAAAATTATCTTCGAGCTCGAAACATTAATCTTTTTTTGCAAATAAAAAATGACCTTTTACAATACTATATTTCAATTTACTTTAATTTTTAAAAAGTTTCGATAACACTGGAATCCCAGGGGTTGATCTGGTCTTTACAGTTCCCGACCTCTAGTTACAAAAAATTTTATTGGGGGTGCTTGGTGTTGGTAATTGTGGTGGCTTGTGGTTTGTTAAACCATCAAACTTGACCTTGCCTCTTCAGGCTGTTGATTGTTAAAAAAACAGTATACAGAGAAGAGTGAACCAACAATTAAAGAAATTAACATGTCTTATTGTTAAAGCAGTTATTTTTTTTAAACGTTCATGTCCATCTTTAGTTTAACTAATTACTAGGGAAGTCGTTTTATTTGGTAAATTTCACCTCGTGTCTCGAATTTCCTTCCGGGTTGGTTTAATTACAAACAGAAAAAAGAGGTAATTCAATATATCACAGAAACCGGATGACCTTTTGACACTCGCCTTGACTTTGCCACGAGGGCAAACGCCGTGACATCACCTACTGTTTATCCTGCCGGAGGAATCGTCGAAAAACTGCCATTGGTCAAAACGAAGATACAAACAACAAAAAAAAACACCCACTCCTCGAGATTATAGGATTTATCGACACCGGATGGATTCGGAATCACGATTCACGGCGCGCCGTGAGAATCTGACCGTTTTCGTGATTAGTAGGATTTTCAGCGGAGTTTTGGACTTATCGAGGTCATAAATGATTGTAAAGGTATTTTATAAAACGGCAAAATGGTAAAAGACCTCATGACTTGGGTGATCTTCTATAGGCATCTGGCGAAATGAGCCCTTAAATATTTATTGGTAATAAAGCATACCACAAACTTCATTATCGTAAAATATTCTATAAAGAATTTGCGGAAAGCATCAAAAGTAACATCGCTATTGCGAGATTACCAGCATAAAACAATTTTCAGATGGACGTAAAAAACATTATAATACAACTGTATATATTTTTTCTTTTTTCACATTTGGAGTATGGATTTTTCTCTTTTGCACATACATCTATTCTGACGAAACTCGATAATGGTTTTCCTGGAAGATTTTCGTTTCTTCATGAAGTTCGGAATTTTTCTCATGGGTCGAAGTCTATATTGCTCAAGAATGGGTGCATACCACGTTAACCTTTGATGATGATGACGGAATGCTAGGAAGGGTGGGATTTGTCCTCCCCAAACAGGCTTCGAGCTTGTTTTATTTTCCTACTTCCGTAGTTCAATTCAAATTATCCTTCTCTCAAGAATAATTAAGTTATTTTTCATTTCTGTAACTATTTTCCCTGTTTCCCTGTGTCTTCTTGATATCCTAGAACATGATGATATTGATGACGACTGAAACAACAGAAGTGGGGTTTTTACTCCCAAGCAACTTTCTGGCTAATTGTATTTTCCTAGTTCCTTAGTTCAGTTCAAATTCCCTCAAGAAATATGAGGTCATTATTGCAATTATTTTCCCTGTGTTTTCTTGATATCCTAGAACTTTAACCTTTGAACAAAATCTACTCCTTCATGTGTAACCTCATTAGAATGCTTTATTTCTGATTTTGCATAGTTACAGCTTTAGTTTCTTTTTCTTAGTCAATGGCTCTTACCTTGAAGAGCTGTACACTTTTCTTGACACCATTTCTTCTGTATTGCTCAAAAATGGGTTCATACCACGGTAACCATTGAAGATGATGTTGGAATGCTAGGAAGTGGGAGGTTTCGCACTCCCCAAACAGCCTTCTGCCTAATTGTATTTTCCTAGTTCCTTAGTTCAATTCAAATAGTCCTTTTCGCAAGAAATAAATATTAGGTCATTATCTACCCTGTGTCTTATTGATATCCTAGAACTTTAGCCTTTGAACCTGATCTACTCCTAGATGTGTGATTTCATTAAAATGCTTTATTTTTTAATTTTGCATGGTTACTGCTTACAAGCATTAATTTCTTTTTCTTTGTCAATGGCTCTTACCTTGCAGAGCTTTGCACTTTTCTTGACACCATTTCTTCTACATTGCTCAAGAATGGGTGCATTTCACATTTACCTTTGGAGATGATGTTGGAATGCTAGAAAGTGGAGGATTCGTACTCCCCAAACAGCCTTCTGGCTAATTGTATTTTCCTAGTTCCTTAGTTCAATTCAAATGGTCCTTCTCGCAAAAAATAAATATTAGGTCATTGAGTGTCATTAGTGCAATTATCTACCCTGTGACTTATTGATATCCTACAACTTTAGCCTTTGAACCTGAACTACTCCTAGATGTGTGATTTCATTAAAATGCTTTATTTTTTAATTTTGCAAGGTTATAGCTTACTTCTTGACACCATTTCTTCTACATTGATCAAGGGTGCATACCACATTAACCTTTGAAGATGATGTTGGAATGCTAAAAAGTGGAGGTTTTGTGCTCCCCAAACTGCCTTCTGGCTGATTGTATTTTTCTAGTTCCTTAGTTCAGTTCAAATGATCCTTCCCTCAAGAAATATAAGGTCATTGACTGTCATTTCTGCAATTATTTTATCTGTTTTTTTCTTGACGTTAACCTTTTGAACAAAATTTAATCCTAGATATGTAACTTCATTAGAATGCTTTATTGATTTTGCATGGTTACAGCTACAAACATAGCTTCTTTCTCTTGGTCAAGGCCTCGTTGCTTGGAGGGCTTTAGACCCTTTGGCACCATTACATTTAATTATCAATCATTAACTCTCCTCGTACAGTTCTGCGCAGTACAAAAAACGCCTCAAAACCTTTCCACTCATGATAACTCGATCTTATATATACTCAACCTTTGGTTCTAATGGATCCTTGGTCAGAAGCACAAAAAGGTGAATCAAGGTAAGGTTGAATCTTCACACAAGACTTAAGAGATAACGATGTCTTAGGAACAAAATTTGTTTAGAACACAACTAACTTTATACAGGACATTACTCCATTATGTACATACGGAGTGGAACTTCAACTAACGTCAAGCTTCCCAAATCCACCGCGTCCGATTAATCAAAAGTATTCAGACAAATTGTCAAAGCTCCTTATACGACCTCAACATTACTTTTGTCAACAAACTGGTATGATCCCGTTTCCAAAAGTTCCACATCAAACTTTCGACCCATCCCCTACTGCCCAAGCAATACCTACATTTTCCAATCCTCTGGAAACCTCCTGACACCCTCCCTCATGTTGAATAACCTTGGTATTTGGATGCAATGCTGGCCATATTGTCATTATTGTGGCTGAGAAAAAACCACACTCTCATATTTGTAAGTATTTTCGTACGTAAACGCTACAAATTTAAAAAAACATATCGGGCATTTTGCTGGGATTTTCAGTTTAGATCTTGATTCAGAAGTGTACAAATTAAAATTTGACTACGATTAAAAGTAGTAATCACTCGTTAAATCTATAGATCAAAGAGGTTTTCTTTTAAAGTTTTTAAATTTTGTTTTAGTATTTTAATTTCCTGCAATTTGTCCCAGTTTCCATGTCGTTCTTAGATAGCATATATCTTTCTTGCAATTAATTATCAACAATTAATCCCTGTCCACAATCCACAATTTAAACTCAGAACCAAAGTTTCTCGCCAACAAACTCAAGAAGGACTACCATCAATAAATGAAATCAACATAATCATAAAAACCTCATTAGGAGAAAAATCGGAATATTGCAATAACTGTACAACCAAAATTAACTGTTGTTCTTGCGCCCGATTACATAAGTTGAATGCCATCCACCAAGGTTGCCAGCTGAAGTTGTTATGTGCGTTTACTTCATTTTTACTTCCTCGTGTTTTTCCTTAAATACTGAAATTAATGCACGATCAAAAGCAGGTGTTTTGAACGTATTGTTACAAAACTCATAGAAGGTTTACTGAAAAAATCTATCAGAACGTGGCAGAAAGAATATTATTTATAAGGAATTATTGTAAATCTAATCTTTAAATTCAAATATAAGAGTTAAAAAATATTAATTAAACATAAACTTTTTTTGAGAGAAATAATAAGTAATATTTCATGGGGTCATAGGGGATAAAATTATGTCCATGTCTGTCTTTTTTTTCGTGTTTGTCTTCATAAAAATGTAGTAGAATGAAATGTCACCTTGCTTTTCGGCCATCCCATCTCAATCAGTCTCGCTTTTTCCTCTCAGCTCCAGGGCCTTCGTGCCCTTCTCTTTGTTTATTTTTTGTCGTAAGAGGACATTATTTATTTCCATGTCCTGTTCGTGTTATAAACAATTGTTTTTGACAACAATTAAGATAAATGATTTTTTTAGCCAAGATATTTTTATCTCCGTTCCATTAGAACTGAATGCAACTAGGGTACCATATGCAAATAAAGCTAAGTACTTGGGTATGATCTTAGATTCCAAAGTCAAGTGAAAAGAGCATGTTAAGAAAAAATGTCAAGAACTCAAAATCAAATTTCGGAATTTGGTCGATATTCAGAATTGGATACTCACAGCAAGGTGCTCCTTTACCAGCAAGTTCTAAAGCTTGTATGTACTTATGGAGTCCAGCTTTGGGGCTGTAACAAGAAAAGTAATGTGAAGATGATACAGACGTTTCAAAACAATGTGTTTCGGAGCATAGTAACTGCACCATGGTACTTCAACAACGACGATCTACATCGAGATCTCCGGATGGAAACAGTCGGTGCTTTAATTCAATGCTTTCCTGGGAATCATGAGCAAAGGCTTCACAGGCATCAAAATTAGCAAGCTCTCCAGTTGTTGGATAACAGCGAAGAAGTAAGAAGACTGAAGAGGACGATGCCCTTAGACTTGGTGCTCCGTAGTTCAGTAGTTTTTTCTTTTCTTTTTTTTTATCACTTGTGTTCACTATGGCCAAATTGCAGTGAGATTTGTTTCTCTTGAACTGTGGAGGTTAGTTAGTGAATTAATTATTCCTTAATGTGCATTATAAAGTGAAATAACTAGATGGATACGTAGTCAGTTGTTATCGTCCAATAAAAATAATAAAAATAAAAAATATATTTTTATCTAATAAACCATTTTACATTTATTTACATCGCTCTTTATCCAGACCTTTGTCTATTAAAAATTAAAACCAATAAAACCACTTAAACTAGTTTATTAACACAATGTCATAATAAAAATTTCAATAATTTCTCAATTTACACTCGATTTTATTGTTTAATCGATAGAAATTCAGATATCGTGAGATGCGGTCTGGTGTGATGTAGGTTTCAGAAAAACATTTTCTTTTTCGTGCCAACGTTTCGATCACGAAAAAGAAAATGGTTTTCTGAAACCTACATCACATCCGACCGCATCTCACGATATCTGAATTACTATCGATTAACGGTCACTAATCTCTACACATTAATCGATAGACTTCATCGTCAGGTCGAAAATTAAATTTTTCGACATATTCAATAAAATATATTCAATTTGATTTAAATAGAATTTTAGTATTTTCTTAAGAACAACTGTTGGAATTAAAATCGAAGTAAGGGTTATAAGCAGGGAGAGGCAAGTCGCTGACCCTTTCCATTTCTTTAGGAACATTGTAATATTGTAGTTTTACAACGGTTTGATCAAAAGCTGAATGTTTTGCATTTAAAACTCCTTAAGGTTTAAGGCTAAAAGGATTCGATCTCTTTACGACCTTACGCACTGCGACCAAAGTAGTCTATAATGATGAATGCATTATATGTTTATGGCTTTTTACGAGATCCCAAATCTTTGCCAGCCCCCCGTGTGTCCTCCAGGCCTTCGCGCCAACACAAGACATTTTTCTCTAGTTCTTATTTTTTCTGAAAATGTCTGGAGAGTTTCTGCTGCTCTGGAAACAATTTTATCCAGTCCTCAGTCCTACTGTCATTCCAGTCCTAACAAATGCTAGGTTTAGTAGTTCTTCTTAGTAGTTTCTCAGATGGCCCTTAAATGAATTTTTTTCACATGCCTCTCTCTCCTGGAATTCAATACCATTGATCCGAGGACTTATTCGTAATCCATTGTCTGACGTATCTACGGTTTTGGCAATTTGGTATGCTATGAGGGTTCACGACCGATGGGCGTCTTCAATGAATGTCCTTGGCCAAATTCTTTTCTCTTGTATGTCCTGGTACCCAAACAAGAGTAATTGTGCTGTTATTCCCATTATTTGACAGGTGCAATCCTAAACGGCTTTTGACTTTACTACCGGTGAGATAGTTGCCCCTGGCTATCCGAGTAGATGGCTAATCTTTTATTAATAATATCTTGACCCTCAATTTCCTTAGCACCTGGTTGAAAAAAGTATAAATGTATCGTACATGTATGGACAAATGCAACATAGAATATCACAAATATTACCACCAAATATTTGTGAAAATAAACTTCGTCGCTTTTAGCAGAAAAAAAGTGTCTTAGTTTGTAAATTCACCTTCTGGCCAAAAAAGGAATGAGTATGTAGAATAAACATGGATAAATCTGTGGTACAATATCACAAATAATCACAAAATATTTGTAAAAATTAACTCCATCGCTTTTAGCAGACAAAACGGGTCTTGGGTTGTAAACTCTCTTTCTGGCCAAAAAAAGGAATGAGTATATAGCATTTACATGGATAAATCGATGATAAAATATCACAAAATATTTATGAAAATTAACTAATTAATTTGTTGTTTTTAGCAGAAACATAGGGTCTTAGATTGTTAATTCTCCATCTGGCCCAAAACAGAAATAAACATATAGCATGTACATAGAATATACATGGATAATCTATGATAAAATATCACAAATAATCGCACCAACTATTTGTGAAAATTAACCTGCTCGTTTTTAGCAGAGAAAAAGGTCTTCGTTTGAAAACTCTCCTTCTGGCCAAAAAAGTAATAAGTAATATAGCATGTACATGGATAAATAATCACACAAAATATTTGTGAAAATGAACTCGTTTCTTAGCAGACAGAAAGGGTCTTAGATTGTTAATTCTTCACCCAAACAGAAATGAGCACATAGCATGTGTATGCGTATAAATCTCTGATAAAATATCGCAAATAATCGACAAATATTTCTGAAAATTAACATTATTCGTTGTTAGCAGTTTGATGAAACGTTGCTTAGTTTGTAAATCCATGTTTGCGGCCAAAGAAGTATAAATATGCAGTATGTAGATTAATACTTCCAGGATAGACTGTCCCAATCAATCGAAAATTATCGCTGATCATCGTTTGTAGACCAAAAAAATAAAAACTCTTTTTATTCACATGTTCACATTTTGAAGAAAAGTACTATGAATATAAAATATGTATATGAGGATAAAATTAAAAATATCAACATCACAAACGAATATTTGTTATTAATTTTTTACCGTTGTTAGCAGACAAAAAAATGGTTTAACATAGAAAATAATTGTCAGACAAAAAAAATAATCCTCCAAAGAATAGCGTAATTTTTGTTCCCTATAATTAGTTATTTTTTGATATCTGTATTATCTTCTTTAATGTTAAATTTTTAAAAATACTTCTGAAATAATAATGAGGAAGCGCTAAGTCTGCAGTTGAGAAACAGGGTTAAGTAGAAAATAAGTAGGGCGAGGTTTATGCATTTCTACTTCGACCTATTATACCTAAACAAAAAGCTTAATTAATTAGATAATTAGATTAAAGTGAGGAGAACTTTTTTTTATTTATAAACAATATTCAGAATATTTAAAGAGTACGATTTGCCAGTTAATATTTAAAATTTAAACTTAACACAATTGATTGAAAAGTAGACAAATTAATGGTGGTTTTTTTATTCTATTTTAGTGATATTCTGGTCTTCAGACCTTTGGATCAATTTGTTTTTGATAGGGAGCCAATTTCCTGATGGGGGCTAAATGAAATTTCGGCGGGGCCGTTCTCTTACTCCAAATATCCCAAGTAACCATTAAAACCGCTTTTTTTCCTTGAAATACGTTCTAATATCTGATAATTATTGGATTTATACATGTTTACAAGGTAATGTTTTTCCTTCTGATAATTCTTTATGTGCAAATTGAACCCTATTCTCTTTCATAGAATGGTGTTTTTCATATATTAAAACGTTGGGTTACATTTCGCTGAGAAATCAAAGCGGTGATCCTAAAAATTATAAAAAAATAACATCTTAATAATTTATATAGTCTAACTTACTTAATATTATTTCATAAGAATATATAACAAAAAATCATAAAATATAGAATTTTACATTGGTACAAGGATCCAAATCGCAACAATTATTAATAGTAAGAATGACACTCCAGGTCCCAAAAGGACATCTTTGAACATGAACTGTCTACTTTGGTCTTAATGCAAATCAGTAGAAATGAATCGTTTTGGTAGACATGCTGGAACAGAGGTGAAAGATTAAATTTTAAACAGGCCCACGAACCCGATGGATAAGACGGTCTAAACGATGAAAATTGCTACCCCGAACAGTGAGAACATATCCTAAAAATATCAAGGATATAAAAATGCCCCGTTTTCAAGAAGAATGGTTCGTTCTGCGCTTCCTAACGAGTCGGGGCGGATCCGAGCTGAATTCTAAAACAGCACGAGTTGCCCCGCATCGCTAAAACCTCTGCATTCTTCAACCTCCCCGACTGGTAAACACTAAACATCACTTCTTAGCGATATACAGAACACGTTTCACTTTCTCGGCCTTCTCTATGCCAAAGTTACTTACTCTCTCGTCTTTTCCATGTTAACTTTTCCAAAATGCAGAGACTCCGTTTTGAGCCATCTGACGACCAAATAGGTAATATTAAATACGATTCATTGTGTCCATTCAAAAGTTGAGGTTGAAGCTTTCTGTTGAAACCTATCGTCATTTATTTTTCTACAACAAAAGCAAATTGTTAATTTCTATATTAATCCATCCAGTTTTTAATAACTGACCTGTCAAATTTCCGACAATTCCAATAATGTGTGGTTCTTAGTGAACTGCTATTTCATAATATGATTACGTCGTGAGGAGTGGTCAAAAATGAGGTAGTTTAGAAGAACACCTTTTTATTTTATTTTTGCCGACGTTTCGACCTGATCGCTACCTTAATTATACATCACTCCAACACACAATATTAAACACGGCTAAATGATTATTACAAGGAATTCCAATTAATTAATCTTTATGTAAGGTATTGGTTGAAATAAAAAAGCCAGTGTCATGAGCGGGATTTGAACCCACGAACTTGAATAAACGTGTTGTTTTTCCGTTTTTTTTAGATATTGCGAAGTAATTCCAATGTATGTTGCTAGAGAGTTCATACAATTAATTTTATAAATTACATCCGATTTGTAGGCTGTTGGTGTTGGGTCTATGACTGGAAAAAAAGTGTATGTACTGTTTTATTGTATTTAAAAGCTATTTTAATGTGTTCTAAGGAGAGAAATGTACTTAATTTGTGTGACAAGGTGTGGTCGAATGAAATGGACATTTATATTGGTTTGTCTTTGAGTGTGTTGATGTGTTGTGTACTGTGGAGGATGTTGTTTTTTGTAGTGCTGGGTCATAATTGTTTATGATTTTGTTGATTATGTTTTTATGGTACTTTTTCTTATGGAAGATTTGTTTGTATCGATGAAAATAGATTATCGACCTGCTGGATACAAGAAGTTCTTTTCAGAGGATCTTCGGAAGAGGTCAAAAGTTTTGACCTCTTCCGAAGATCCTCTGAAAAGAACTTATTTGTTTGTATGTTTGAATATTTTTTAAGGTTAAAGGATTCATGACTTAGAGATAAGATTCTGTATAATCCATTAGATTTCGTGGTCCGATTGACCAAATAACTTCTTTCAATTAATTAAACTTTATGTAAGGTATTGGTTGAGATAAAAAAGCCAGTGTCATGAGCGGGATTTGAACCCACGATATTCGGCTTGATACGCCGCTGCTCACCACTTGAGCTATCGTGACCTCGATGGCTCGATCCACTCGGACACCAACTCCCCATCTCAACTGACCTTTCGAATTTTCCCTCCTTTATGCCATTTTCTAAATGTCGTGTGATCAGAATGCGATTCTAGGCGACAAATGAAATGGCCACGGAGAGCTTTTGTGAAGATAGCTAGTACTTCATTTTACTTATTAAATCCATTAGATTTCGTGGTCCGATGGACCAAATAAATTCTTTCGATTAATTAATCTTTATGTAAGGTATTGGTTGAAATGAAGTGATGGTTGAGATGGAAAGTTGCTGTCCGAGTGGATCGAAATCACGATAGCTCAAGTGGTAGGGCAGCGGCGTATTTAGCCGAAGGTCGTGGGTTCGAATCCCGCTCGTGACACTGACTTTTTTATCTCAACCAATACCTTACATAAAGATTAATTAATTGAAAAGAATTTATTTGGTCGATCGGATCACGAAACCTAATAGATATATTGTAGACTTATTTTTCGAATATTTAAATATGTACGTTTTTTTAATAATGTCAATAAGAAAAAGCGTGCTTATTTTTTTGATAGTTTTCTCAGTCTATACATCTTACGAATGCGTCAAATTATAATATGATAATTTTCAAAGCACAAATTTAAGTAACCCACCATTTTTTGTCGCGCAGGTTCGCAACAGGCACTTTTGCCCAACTTGTTACAGATTGTCTGCGTTTAAGAGAAAAGCGAAATATTCGGTATTGAAAACATCCAATGTCAAACACTATAAATATACAAGTATGGAAAATTAAAAAAAATTAACGAAAACCAACTACAAAGATTAACGGTTAACAATGAGCCTGAACGGTAATATAAAACATTCCTTTCTTTTATTAGAGCCCCATGAATAAAACCAAGGGTCGTCTCGATAATTCAAGAGGGTTCAAATACGTAAATTGCCTCCGTCCCCTCGAGAGACCCGGCGAAAAATATCGTCATATACGCTCTTTGACGTATCGTTCGATATTGACTTGGTCTTTCGCCAAAGGGTCGAGGAAGAAGTGTTTTGCTGGCCCAGCTGCAATTATACCCGTCCTGGATTTTCCGGACTCTTGAATCTGCCCTAAAGAAAACACCGATCTTATCTCAGATAGAAAGATTTCATGTAGCGTCGTAGATTCGATGTTTTCTTCTGCTAGGATTTTTGTTTTGCTCGTAAAAAGAGAAAAACATAATAGTAAAACAAAGATAAAACTGATTTACTGTCAGCATATGAACAGTTATTTATTTTTGTTAAACATTGTTGTACTAAGCCCACGTTTCTTTCGTGACACACATAACTGAAGGGAAAAGCGTCATTAACTCCATATAGAGAGTGAGTAGGAATGCGACTCAATGTGAGAATAATCGGACCACGAAATCTAATGGATTACACAGAATCTTATCTCTAAGTCATGAATCCTTTAACCTTAAAAAATATTCAAACATATAAACAAATCTTACATAAGAATACCATAAAAACATAATGAACAAAATCATAAACAATTATGACCCAGCACTACAAAAAACAACATCCTCCACAGTACACAACACATCAACACACTCAAAGACAAACCAATATAAATGTCCATTTCATTCGACCACACCTTGTCACACAATTTAAGTACATTTCTGTCCTTCGAACACATTAAAATAGCTTTTAAATACAATAAAACAGTACATACACTTTTTTCCAAAGTCATAGACCCAACACCAACAGCCTACAAATCCGATGTAATTTATAAAATTAATTTTATGAACTCTCTAGCAACAAACATTGGAATTACTTCGCAATATCTAAAAAACGGAAAACAACACATTTATGACTGTAAAACATCAAAAACCAATCCATATCACTTTCAAAAACAAACAACACAACTTTGATTTCGACAAAAGACAAATACTAAACACGGAAAAAACAAATACAAACGCAACTTTATAGAAATGGTTTACATTAACAGAGACAGACAAGCATTAACTATAGAACAGATACATTGCAAATTCAGGCGTAGCTACGCCAAAATCATAAAGCAAATAAAGTATTAAACATTATTTTTATATTTTCCATTCCTTCGTCATCTTCCTTAATAATTAACTTCTTTTCCAATATCGAATGTCGAATCACAAATCCAATCCAGAAAATTCCTATTCTCGATTTCCTTTGAGTTAAATAAAACGGCATGTGATCAAAGAAAATTTCCCAGATTTCCCGTTCCCCGGCCTGTCACAATCATATAAAAACAGCAGAATACAAATTCATGTTTCACAACACTTTCACACAAAACCAATATGACATTTCAAGAATAGCACCATACTTTATGTGAGCATGAAATACTTGGTTCAAAATTTATATTTACATCTTAAATTGGATTTTTTCCAAACAACTTATATTTTGTAATTTACCCATGCCCATGTGAGGATGAGACGAATAAAGGTAGAAACGTCGGTAAAAAAAATGAAAAAAGCGTTTTGCATTCTTGACCGCTCCTCACGACTTCAACAAATTATTAAATCCAATAATACTCCTGCTATGCAATTTTGACCTTTTGACACAAAAGCTTTCATTGTTTAAATAATTTCGCATTGGAAGAGACGTTTGAAGGTTTATAGCCGGCGATATTAATGAAGCTGCAAGCACACGTGAAATAATTTCAGCCGCGTCACCAACGAAATATATCCTTGGGTTGTCATTGAGAAGAATAATTCCATTTCTTCTAATACAGAACTCTTTGCCTTGTACCAGCAGTTGGTCGACAGTAATTGAAAAAAAAATTAAAGTATACAACATGGCCATTCTTCCTGCTTGTAAATGATAATGTGGCTACTATTGATGATAATGTCGTCTTTTGATGATTAACCTTTGTTTACGAGGTTATATGAACCATCGGGGTGAGTTTTACTCTACGATCTCTAGCTAGGTGTGAAAGAGTGGGGAGAAGGCGAAATTAAAGGTACGAAGCCTGTAGTTTCTCCCAGATCCGACCTTTTCAGCGTAGCTCAGTGATGATGTGCGCGGGAATTTCAATGGAGAATCTCGCACAGAGTTGGTTGTTGTTCGTGGAGGGTCTTTGACGACCAGTCGCTATGTGGATGAAATTTTGGAACATCATGCGTTTCCTACCCTCGATGAAATCAACGACAATCCGATTCTAATGCACGATAATACCCGTCCTCATGTCGCTCCCATAGTACAAATGTACCTTCAACATCTAACATTTGTTAGCCTGGCCAGCCCGTTCTCAAGACTTGAACCTTATCGAACATTTATGGGACAACATAAAAAGACGAATGAGAGCACGTCCATCCCTTCCTGATACACTCCATGATCTTGAAAGGACTCTTCGTGAAGAATGGGCTAACCTCCAGAAAAGAGACATTTCCTGGTAGAAAGTATGCCGAGGCGTCTTCGAGATGTAATCAAGGCAAGAGGAATCTAATTAAAACAAATTTTACCGACCGTCTTTTTTTTCTTTTTTTCCCTTAGCAATTACACTTTTTTTTACTTTTTTAGACAAAAACTCAATTATTAAACGTTAAAAAACGTGAAACACCGATTAATCTATAAAAATATGTAAAAAGCAAGTTATATTACAAGTGGAATTTTTTGATGCCAGTGTATATTAATATGTATAGGATACAAATTTTTTAAAAAACTTGACGAGAAAAGAATGTAGCACTATATATAAAATCCTATGTACAACATATCTCCATAAAATCGGCCAGAGGTTATCATCCGAACTGCATATTTGTGATATAAAAAAAGATCAAATTATTGTTTTAGTCTACAACAAAAACACTCCTCAGGTAGGGCTCAAGTAGACAGGAAGCTCCTCTCAGTTGGATTCCTAACGGGATTCCTTCAGTACAGATTGCTTCATTCCTCTAGTTATGAAGAGGTTCTCAAGTATTGTAAGTCTGTGAAATGTGTATGTGTTTATTACAATGTTTACGGTCAACGTAATAAATAACTACTTAATTGTTAGAAATTAATGTTTGTATATGTATTTCATGGTTGTTTTTCAGAAGAGCTCAGCTGTGAAAATGGCGTAGAATTTTATTTTTGTGAGGTTAAATGTAGTGCTGTTGTTATTTGAAACTGTCGTGGTAGTAAAGTACAAAATTCTAAGTTTTAACAAAAAACAGATATCTCGGGTTTATCCTCAATGAGAAAATAAAACGATTTCAGCTTCAACTATAATCGAAAATAATAACGGGTAAATCAAAAGTTTTTCAAATTACAAACTATTTTAGTAATCCTTTATCCTTAATTTGCTTAGTGGTCATAATTGACCATATTAATTATTCAAATTAAATATTCTTTTTGTCTAAGGTTTTTGGTTGAGATGAAAAATTAGCGTCACGAGTGGGATTCGAACCCACGAACTTCGGCTCAATACACCGCTGCTCTATTCACTTGAGCAGTCGTGACTTCGACCCCCTGGGGGAAATTAATAAGAGCTATACGTTGAGTATAGATAGGCTTGTTATTGATATATATTTTATTGATTGACCTATGAGTTTTTGATATTTGACCGTTGTTCGGTCTTGGTTTACTAATTCTTATGCTGGGTCATGGTACATGTCCGATCTTGACAAAGCCTGCACTTTCGTCCAATAACTCCGTGAGTCGTTCCACCCCCAAATAATTCTTCTAACGAAGCTGACAGTCATGGCTGCCTCACATTCCATACCCATGTCCGTTCCATTCAAAGACTCCTATAGAAGTCAAAGTCCGACTCGGATCACAAAGCTCTTGGCTTTGAACTCATCTTTCGTGGATTCCAGTAAAAAAAACCATCATCCTACTAGAATACCCAATACACTGTTGGCGATTCCAAGAAAACCACTAAGGGTCAGAATCTGCCTTGAACAGAAATATTTGAAATAGATGAATAGGCACCGCCAGCCAGCAAGAGGGCCGACATGACCATGCCAGGCTCGCCATATCCGCGACGGCCTCAGCCACCACCCACATTCATGCCTCGTCTTCTTAATTTTAGAGAGCAGGCCAGCCATCCTCGTGAAATTGAAAAGTTGTTCTGCTCTGTGTCATCATCTGACAAAATCTGTCCACCTTATGCGCTTCTTTCTGCTCAAAGAGAAAGACAGTAAAAATATGTTTGACTGTTAACGGTTCCTGACAACCTTGACAGATCGGTGGAGGTTCTCTCGCCATGAGAAAGCCATGCTTCATGGTGACATATTCTGAGACGTGTTAGGATGGTTACTTCCTTACAGAAGGTTCAAGTGGCGGTAGACCATTGTTTTACATCTTCCTTAATTTCTCTCAGCTTGTTAAGGGTCATTTCACGCCATTCATTATGCCACTTTTCCCAAATTGATTCTGTATGGGTAGCAGCACAGCTAGAGAATACGACCTTTGTGTGACAGGGAATATAATATTCGAAATTTTCTTGAGCGCAACGTGCACGGTGGTGAAGTTGCTACTTATTGCAGGGAGAGCAATTTATTCTGGAGTTCATATTTGTTGTATGGATTGATCTAAGAGTTGTCATATTTGTCCGCAGTTGAATCGACTAGTCTCGGTCCTCTTATTTCCGCTGTTTTAAAATAAAAACCTCGAAATGTTTACACCATGAAGGCTAGGTTGATCGGATGGTGTCAGACTGTATACTAGTAAGTTTGTAAGTATTTTGTCACTTTGTGAGCAATCGGCAATGACTTTTTTTTTTATATAAGGTCGGAGGTGGAAAGCGCCGAGTCGGAACATTTCCTGCGACCTGCCGGTGCAGGGTTCAACTAGAACCAGTAACGACGCCCTGCAGCGCTCTACCGGCGGAAGCCGATTAATCAACATTCTGCAGAACAGGAACAGCTGACCCGTCCGGCACTGACCGTCGCCAGTCACCAACTTCCCCGGGATCCGCCTAATTTGGAGCCCATGTGTCACTCGAACGCGTTAATTTAACTGTTCCGGCTCAGCTTCGGGTCGTTCGTCTGTTATGCCATTCCGCGGTCGATGTGAAACACGGCCTAATCGCCTTTTCGGTCTACCTGCACACGGCCAACTTGTAATGGAATTTAGCTGAGAATGAATATTTTCCCGGGGTCTCTTCTGCTCCTGCTCATCCTCGTTTTAAAAAGACCATGGATCGCCTCCGCCTCCCTCGGAAACTCGTTTCCCACCTACAAGACCTGCGTCGAAATATGCAGAATGGATCTCTGCGACAAAGGTTTGTATCAGCAACTTACTGATAACGCCTTCGGCCTTATTCTAATCAGATTGAAACCTCCTATTATATTTTATAAACAAACAATCAGGAACAAATTCCTTTATCACTTAAATTCTCAACAATTACAACGCCCAACGTTAATAGATTGATACGTCCCTTTGTATTTATTTTTTAAGCAGTTACCTAACTTATCAAAATCTGACCTATAAAACTGTCTACTCCTTTGTATTTTATAAGCAGTCCACTTTGGGGCTTTCAAAACATACTTGCCCCGATTTCAACCATTTTAAATTGTTTTGTTACTCAATATTCCTGATATCTACATATATTACACACTATGCTATAGAATTATAATTTCTATAAACAATAAAAAAAAAGAATTATTAAATAAAGTTTTGTTTAGTATAATCGTATGTGTATTATACATAACTTACCAAAATCAGACCTATAAAACTGTCTTGTCCTTTGTATTTTATAAGCAGTCCACTTTGGGGCTTGAAAAACATACTTGCACCGATTTCAACCATTTTAAATTGTTTTGTTACTCAATATTCCTGATATCTACATATATTACACACTATGTTTCTATAAACAATAAAAAAAGAATTATTAAATAATTTTGTTTAGTATAATTGTATGTGTATTATACCTAACTTACCAAAATCAGACCTATAAAACTGTCTTGTCCTTTGTATTTTATAAGCAGTCCACTTTGGGGCTTGAAAAACAAACTTGCTCTGATTTCAACCATTTTAATTTGTTTTGTTCCTCAATATTCCTGATATCTACGTATATTACACACAAGAAATTATGAACAATGGAGTGAGTGCAGTGTTCAATCCTTTTTAAAGCGGATTATTACACACTATGTTATAGAATTATAATTTCTATAAACAATAAAAAAGCATTATTAAATAAGGTTTTGTTTAGTGTACTTGTATGTGTATTATGTCTAACTTGTCAAAATCAAACTTATAAAATTGTCTTATCCTTTGTAGTTTATGATCAGCCCACTTTGATTATGGGTTTTGGTCTGCGAGTCAGTGAACTCATGTTGAACCGACACAGAGTCACTTGGTCCGTCTCCACTTGCTGGTTTTAGTTAATCAACCACTTTTCAATCTTGTGCTATCTTCAGTGAGAAACCTAAATAATTCACGAGTGAAGACGAACCCACAGAGCCTGTCTTCACTTACGGGGTTTTGAGTTATTCAAGTTTCAGCATTGGGCCATCTTCATTGACGATTCCTTCGCACAATGCTGATATTCAATTTTTTTTAACAGAGTTGCTATATGAATATGATTTCAAAGAATAAATTGTTACTCAAAATTCATGATATCTATAAGTATTACATACTATGTTATAGAATTGTAATTTGTATAAACAATAGTGAAACTAATTTTTAAATGGGGGTTAGTGATTTCTGTGTTTACAAGTTTGTTTTCCTTCAAATGCAAAATAAACAAAAGTTTATTGATAGAAAACCACTGGCATGAAAAAATACAAGCCAGACACCCTAACCAGTTAGCTACCACTGTCCTAACATTTATATTATATCATACAAGAATTTTTTACCTTTATTTATTTTTAATCAAATTATACGACAGCAAGACAATTTTTGATTCTTCATTACAAAGCCTACCTTAAAAGATTACCACTTCCCAGTCCAAGCAGGTTTTTAGATACAAACTTGCTATATAACAACAACTAGCCTAGATTCAACAACTTTAAATCGAGAGTTGTTGAATGATGGGTTCCTCACTGAAGATGGCACAATGCTGAAATGCGTTTGAATCACTCAAAAACCCATGAGTGGAGACAGACCCAGTAACAAACCCCGTGCTGGTTCAACATGAACTTTTAATCAATCTCTAAAATCATATTTGTTTCGCAATATTCAAAGTTAAAAAAAATTAATATGAGGTGTTGTCTAGCCACCAAAATGCCTACTCTACTCAGATTGAAACTTCCTTTTGAATTTTGTCAGTGTTAAACATTGGTTTAAAGGATCAAAGGAATTTGTTAAAATTATATAATCCCATTTACAATATGCACCAAATTAAATTCAAAATTAATAGGCAACAACATACAAAAGCAATGATCAAATGGTAATCTCCTTTTGCATTTTATTATAACTGACAAAATAGAAATAAATTTGCTAGATCATTTGTAAATTAATGTTTAATCAATTTCCTTAATATTGAATATTCCTAATTTTAAGTTTTATCATTTAAGCATAGTGTTTTTAAGGAACTTAATTTTGATAATTGATTTTTTTATTATCCATTTCTAAAAAAAAAAATAAAAAAATAACATGGTACAATAACATAAATTATGTATATAATAAACGTGTATAATTAATGTTTTGTTTAAATTAAATCTATATAATTGTTGTTTTTATTTCAGCTGGTTATTATTATTCGAAGCGGGACCTGATTCCATTGCCACTGCTGCTGCTTTGGAAATGCTCAGACGACTGCCAGTACAGATGCATGTGGGGAGTGGTTAGGCTGTTTGAAAATAAAGGGTGGCCATCGCCTCAATTTCATGGAAAAGTAAACGTATCGTAAAAGTAACGATAAACTCAAAAATACAATCATGTATGTTTACAGTGGCCGTTCATCAGGTTTTTAGGCGTACAAGAACCTGCATCGGCCTTGTTTTCGATCATGAACTGCTGCATGCACATCAAGATGATGGTTTCATGGCTCAAAAAGTATGAATCCAATGTGCCAATGTTCAAAATCTGGATTTGCTATGGACTGGTATGTGGGAATTTTGTTATACATATACAGTAGAGTCTCGTTAGTCCAGACTGATTTGGACCGAGCCCAGTTTCAATTAGCAAAAATTTTTTTAGCGGAATTACTAAAATAATTTAGAAACAAGCAGTAAAGCAGTCTGGTTAAAAATTAAGCTGGAGGTTTGGAACAAGAACAAGGGTGGTAGTGTAATGTGGTCATTTTGGAAATTTTGGTTTGTACGATGCATTTCAGCTTCTCACAATTTTCAGTTTTTATTAATAATTTTGGTTCAAACTCACCACTGAATATGGTGACAAGCCAAAACACATCTGACAGAATGATAAGCATACCAAAACGACCATAAAGGTCGTTACAGGTTCATCACCATACCAGCCTCACAATTGTAGAATGAAAGTCCAGTGAAAAATTGGTAGTAGAGTTTGGAGTTTGAAATATAACTGAAATAACTGATTAATACTAAAGAAAAATCAATATTTTCCACACAAAAAAGAAAAAAAATCCTCCCCCCTGACTGAAGCGTGTTATTATTAGATGGACATTCAGATTAGTGGGAATCTACTGTATTGGCTTGGAAAATAAATTATATATTGTTTATAGATATCAATTAATGGATGGCTTTGGTCAACCATATTTCACACTAGGGATACACCGTTCACAGAGCTCATGGACTATCTTTCAGCATTTGCTATTGTTTTTTCTGGAGCTTATGCAATGGGAATGAGGTAAATTATTGAATTTTACTTATAAATCCGTTATACTTTGTGGTCTGATTGACCAAATTACTTCTTTTAATTAATTAATCTTTTTATATAAGGTTTTGGTTGAAATGAAAAAGTTAGGTGATGGGTTCATATCCCGTTCGTGACACTTTTTCATTTCAACCAAAACCTTACATAAAAAGATTAATTAATTTACTTATAAGATTATTGTTTATTTATTAGATAGAAGGAACATCAAGTTTAAAACTGCAAACAACGATTCCACTAAATATATTGTAAATAGTAGCTGGTCGATCACCTTTACATAATTTTACTATTGAAAACAGATCGACCAATAGGATGTATAGAATCAAACTGTGGGTTCTAACCTCCAAAGTATCCAGTCCTACCAATCCAAAATCCTTTAAACCATTGCCCAAGCTCGATATTTGTACCTAACAATTAATTAAGGTTTTTAGTTGAGATAAAAAAGTCAATGGCACGAGCGGGATTTGAACCCACGATCTTCGGCTAGATACGCCGCTGCTCTACCACTTGAGCTATCATGACCTCGAACCACTCGGACACCAACTTCCTATCTCAACCTCACCTTTTGAGTTTTCCCTCCTTTTTGCCATTTTTCAAATGTCGTGTAGTTAGCAGAAGCAGCTACTATTCTACAACTAACATTCAGTAGTTCTACCATCAGTTTCTGCGACGGTCCTTTGAGGAACATTTCGCATGCCTCTATCCTGGGTAGAGCTGTTGTAAGAAAATAATTTAAAAAACTTGACTGTTTAAAAATATATTTGTTATTTTCCCTCAATTATCCTTCTGCTAGATAATGCATATTAAAATTTGTTGAAAGTTAACATTTTTAAAAAATCTATTTTTTCAGGATTTTGATCGGAGCAAGGAAACGATATTCTGTGATATATACTGTTGTATGTTTTCTGTTCTTTTTTAATCATGCTCTCTACTTATCCTCAGGACCATTTGATTATGGTTACAACCTTTTTGCAAATGTTTTTGTCGGTAAGGAGTTTATTTAATATTAAGGAAAAAATTCTCTTTTAACGGATCATTAATTAATTGATACAATACTGCAGGTGTCCTTTCTGCAGCATTGAGTGGCATTTTACTTTTAAAGAACCGTCATCTTCCTCATTGTAAAAATCTTTTTATCGCAGTTTTCGCCCTCCTTTGCTGTATGTATTTTGAAATTCACGATTTCCCGCCGTACATGTGGGTTTTGGACGCACATGCTTTATGGCATCTCTGCACATGTCCAGCAATTTATTTCTTCTGGAGGTAAGGTTTTGGTTTCGTTTCCACCTTTGATGAACTCACATTGGGCCATTTATTTCCAGGTTTGTCATCGACGACACGAGGTACCTACAACGAACTCAAACGTACAACAAATTGTAAATCGGCTCTTAAAACTAAAACAGTCAATTTTAATGCAATCAAAATATTATATAATAATAATTAAATTATGTTTAATTCAAAATTTTAACTGTTTATATAGTGTATTAAATTTTTATATATTTTATAACTCTTTATACATAAGTCTTAAGACAGGGTCTAGGACTTGATTTTTTTCTGCTAGAAAAGTTTTTAGTTTATCTTAGAATATATTTAACAAAAGCTAGAACAAATTGTTAATCACATAGTAATTTCCATTTAAGTGAATTTTCAACTTTATCTTTAAATATTTATGAAAATGTTAGTATGCAATACCATTAAAGTGATAAATGGTAAAACTTTAAATAAAATTGATAGCTTGATTCTTATTTTATAATTGATTTTTAAACACTTTAAGATTATTTTTTTCTTATAAATTGTGTTTTTGTTGAACAAATCTTTCTCATTTTTTACAGCAGACCAGTCGTCAACTGAAAAATGTCGTTAATACTTGTTTTTAAAAACAAACAAAAAACCGTTCAATCTCGAAAGTGCAATACAATGTGCCTTATGTTAAAATTTCATATATTTTATAAATTTTTACAATCATTTGTTGTATTTTAAAAAAATCCTTATTATAAAATGTTATTGTTCAAGTTTAAACTGACTAGATTTAAATTTCCGTTAATTTTAACAATAAAATGTGTTGAAGGATGTACAATGTTTTTTTTTTTAACTATTTACAAATACATTTTTGGAATTATTAATCTTCTCGTTTTTTATGTTCCTTTCAGGTTAATAAATCTCCTTTAAAAAAAAAAAAAAGTTGTATGTAAAAAGGTAAGGTAGTTTAATAAACAAACACGTAAATCTCAACATATTTTTTTATAATTACAAAAATAACTTTTAATATTTATATTAAATTTAAAAGACACAATCTATGCAAAGGTCTTGACATGGCTGGAATTTCTCGGTTCTAACAATGAGTCCCATTGAATTGCACCTGTCGTAACAATAAAAAGAGTTATTAATTATTGTATGAAATTTTGAAGAAAAAAATAATGAAATTACCCCTTGAAATTTTTACTCATTCCAGGCAATGAAAATCAACTTATGTGGAAAATTTTACTTTATTTAAAGATTGTAGAAAAAAATTAATCGCTCAAAACTTATTATAATATATGAAATTTTCATTGCATTTACCATTAAAAAAAATTCTATGGAGAAATAATTAAATAAATAGAAATAATTTGGAGAAATTACTTTTTATATATGGCCACCTTCTTTGAGTTTTGCCACTAAGGTGTCAACATCGGGTAGAATTGCACCGGCTTGCCTTGTTGGTGGATCCTCGACAGAAAGAATTTCTATTCTGCTCGCGGTGTCGACTCCCAAGTCTTTTGGAGTCACCTTTTTAATCGGTTTCTTCTTAGCTTTCTAAAAATTACAACAAGTGAGTATACGTTTTAATTTTTAATGTTTAAAAATATACCATAATGTTAGGAAGAGTAGCGTAACGAGGTTCGTTCAAGCGAAGATCAGCACTGAGTACAGCAGGAAGAGTCAGTTTGAGTGTTTCTAATCCTCCGTCGACTTCTCTTGTAACTGTCAATTCCTTATCATTTGTTTCAATCTGACCAGAGGAAACATGCATTAAAAGTACGAAACTACGATTAAATCATTTTTTTTAATTTAAACAATGTTTTTACCTTGGATAAAAATGTTCCTTGTGGCCAGTCCAAGTACGCAGCCAACATTTGCGCCGTCTGATTACTATCATCATCAATAGCCTAAGAACAATATAGAAAATACATAATTACTGTATTTGTAATAAATTTATTCTTAAATACCTGTTTTCCAACAATGACTAAATCCACTTTTTCATCTTGTGCTAGTTTGGCGAGGATTTTAGAAACGTGAATGGGTTGAAGTGTGTTCATTTCTGCTGCGCTGACTTCGACGTGAATCCCTCTGTCCATGCCCATGGCCAAAGCTGTACGCAAGGTTTCCTTTAAAAAAAAAATTGTTAAGAAATGAAACAACACATGACTGAAAAAATTGATTACTTACTTGAGATTGTGCCGGGCCACAGGAAACTGCGATGATTTCAGATGCAAGCTTCTTTTCTTTCATACGGACTGCTTCTTCCACAGCAATCTCATCGAAAGGATTCATGGAGTGCTTAACTCCATCTGTGAGTACTCCAGTTTTGTCAGGCTTGACTCTGATCTGAAAAAACCTCATAATTAATTACAATCAAATTGGGTCAGAAGTTCCAGTTGTAAATACTGGAAATGAGAAGACAGCTTATAAGAGCAATAATATGTTGAATTTGTCAATAACAACAAAAAAAATTGGTGATGGACAAAGCCAATGATACAAATCAGTTCAATCAAACAAAATATTTTACCCTAGCAGACTAGTAACTATTAAGCAGTAATTTTCCAATGAAGGCCATCTATTTATTTAGGCCAAACCATATACAGTTTTTACCAAACAATCTCAAAGAAATTAATAAAAGCTGATTATACACATATTTTGCACATATCTTAAAGATTTTAAAATTTTGTCAGGTGGACATCGGCAGTCGCAACGGTTTAGGCATTGACACGGCGCTCATCACTGAGATAAAGCTCCGGGTTCGAATCCAGCAGCCCTGCATTCAAACCCAACATAATTACAAATGAGCTTTTTTTCAAAAACACCGGCACACCGAGAGTTGATATATAACCTCTGCTGTTGCGAACCCTCGTAAAAAAAAAAAAAAAAAATTGTCCATTCTTTTGTCAAGTGTAGAATAAAAATTAACAGAAGGCTTTTTGCTATGCAAGTTCTTTTTTTTATCAAGGATTGAAAAATACAAACTTCTCTTTTAACATTTGCTAAATAAAGTAAAAGTACTAAATAGTTTTATCTTTCTGATTGTGAAATCCCGACCTCCAGACTTGAACACTATCACGTTTACTGACACTAAAGGATAAGGCAGCCAATATTTGGGCTGGAACGACATAGATCATGAATTTGAAGGGGATTGTAGGTAGCCCTCACTCGCCTCACAATATGCTGAAGTCAAGTTGATATGTCATGAACAATCTTGTGTTAAAGCTTGATTATCTGTCCTGCTCAATGCGGATGTGTCCCATTTAAAAGAAGTCCAAAAAGCTCCACATAGAGAATGTGTAGTAATATCACCCGGTATAAAATTTGTGCCCTTCCTACACAAAGCAATTAAAAACTGATATATTTGTAAAGCATCAACTTAAAAAAAATTTAATTATCAACAGTTGACTAATGCCGATGGTGTCTAGAAGAGACAGGGACAATGCCACATATCCTATGCCCCATAGTAACTAGGAAAATTCTGTGGTACCTGGGAAAACAAATCTTGAATCACACAAATCTTGATACTACACTCCTTAGAAGAATTCTTTATTTCATAAAAGAAACAACCACCAGGAAAACCATTAACAGATTTTGGCACAATATACAAAAGTTTAAGTGATAAAGAGAGAAATCCACACGACTCCAATTGGAAAAATGTGCATCTCAATCTACACTTCACATGTAGTATCTGTACATATACAGACAGCTATGTGTCAGATTTTGTGAATCTCTCTTTAGAGGGCACCTCTACAAAGAGGAAAAAAGTAGTGACACAAAGACTATCTCTTAGCAAGTGGTTTTGACACATTAAATCAGTTATAAATATTTTTAGTATATAACTAATCTGAGAGTTGATAGAGTATATTCCACCATCTCTCACCATACACAATAAATACATTTATTCTCAATATACTCTAAGAAACACAAAAGGAGATATCTGTACACAGTAAAACAGCCCTAAACCAGCTTCTGAACGGAACGTCAACATTGGCAATGGATTTGGGAGTCACGCAAGGCAGTGAGATTTCGTCAACCTGATTATGAGGATTTAATGCTCGAAATCTGGATAGCTGCTAACTACAATGCTATGAGTAGAATAATACTTTTAAAAAAGTGGAAAAATCAGCCCTGTTTTCTTGAAACATCTAAACACAGGACCCAGAAACTCGCTGCCATGCTGAATTACAATTCTCACATCGGGTCATTCCTACAGGCTCACTATATGGATCCAAGAATTGTTATTCTTTAATTAAGAGGAACAAATCGAGCAACCTACCTCAACATGCTGAAAACATTCAAGCTTTGACCTAAAAGTATTTGTGTGTCAACCTGGCATCTATTCTTATTCGGTTATACCGTTATTCTATGAGACAGATCCTCCGAGGTGAACCAAGCTCTTGATGCATGAGCTTCTCTGCCATCCATCCCACAGAAACTGCCACTTTCTTTTAATCATGTTTTTATTGCATTTTTAGCAACAAAAGGGCAGAGCTTTGGAGGCAGAGAAGGGGGGTTATTCGAATAAATCGTTATCTAGATAAGTTGAACAGATGATTTTTTTTATTCCATTATCTTCTGTGAAGATGACCGTCATTTAGATAACGCATCACCTAGATGACGCATTATGTAGATAATGCATTATTCGTGAAACATGCGGATGACCGTTTATTCGAATAAATTGATTACTCGAATAAAGCGTTATCTAGATAATGGGAAATAACGGATCACTGGCAGGGTATAAATGGGTCCACAATTCAGTTTCATTTTACTTCCACGGATTTCGCTTCTACTCAGGCTGTTACTGGTTGAAATCGGCTATATAGTGTGAGATAGAATAGACATTGAAGATAGTACAAGCACTGTAGTAAGTGCATACCTATCCACTGCGAAGTGAGAGTAAATCATGTACTTCTGTTTTCCTACAAGTTGTTATTTACGTACTATTCAATCAGATAAACAGGCGTTTGGCTAAATAAGTTTTACCGTTAATGGTCAACTTTTCCAGGTCTAAAACCAAGCAAAAATCTTAATCCTTTCATGTTGTAGCTAGCAGGAAGCTACTTCCTTAAAAATAGTCGGTACGTACAAAAGTCAACACCGTTAGCTGCGATGATTAACCTAGTAAACAAACCAAGTTCATGCTCATACCTACTGGAATTAAAATAATTCCTTTCTCATTGTATATCAGCTTTTGTAAGAAACAGAGAGAAGGGGGAAGGATTAATTAGACGGAAAAACTATATCAGCTACAGCAACACGTATGAAGTGCAATAAAAGCAAAGCATACAGCGTACAGGTACTACTCACTTGAATGAAGTTATCTGTAAGGTTATCTATGCCACGAATAACGGATGATTTTTCATCTAGATGATTTCTCAAGTAGATGATTCGTCATCCATAGTTCGGCAGGTAATTTTTTATTCGTTATCCACGGGCGGGCATGCATTATCTAGATCACAAATTATCTACAAAACTTTCGGATGATTGGCGCGAATGAAAAATTATCCGTTATTTGTTATTCGAATGGAAACCCCCCTAGTCCGGCTGGAGGCAGCGACATCTCAGACTGCCTCGCCCCCCATTTTCATTACCCCAGACTCATGTATCCAGGCATTCAGACAATCGTTGCCGTTATACTCCTGTTTAGAGTATCTCCACAGCAAGAGCATGACGAAAGAATGGACAGCGTTGTGGACAACAGTGACCACACTGTGGGAGTCGGTGCAGACTAGGTAGACAGAGATCCCCCCCATGCCAAGTGCATGCCAAATCATGTTCTAACATGTAACCGCTACAGTGAAGTATCCCTCGCATTACACAGCACATGCCACACCCTCGCTGGACTTAGATCCACCTGCAAGAAAGGCTGAAACCCGGCTAATTTCCACTTGTAAATATCCAAATTTTCAAACAGCAGAATTTTGGCAGATGTAGACAGGATTAAACATGGGAAAAATGTTCTGTTTATATAGGACAAACTATTTATTTTCGTTTATCAAAACTTTCTAAAAGGATGAGATAAAAAGCATGGGATTTTTTTATTAAAATTCATTTCAATTCATTAATTGAAAAACCATTATAAAATAATTTTAGCAGTTAGATGAGTCTAATAAAATATAGATTTTTAAAAGTTTAACTTTTCTTACTGTTTTTTAAAGAACAATTGTTCATTTAGACAGTGCTATTGAGTAACATTTTTTTTGCATTTTAAAACAGTCTTCTTTTATAATTTCAAGGACATAATAAACCTCAGGAATTAAAATAAATTAACTACCTCCTTGAAATTATTAAACAATTCTGGTACGTCGAATGCAGTTGTCATATAAATTATAACAGGTTTTTATAGAAAATATAAGGCAGTTATTTACCTTAACAGCATAGTCGATGACTCGTTTGACTCCAACGAGGACCCTGGCCATTTTCTCCAATGCTAATGGAAGATAATTTCGATTTTATTTTTTCAAAAAAGAAATACAGCCCGACCGACGACAGAGGGGAGAAACTCGCAGTTATCAACATTATCGCCCAAGGCCCCAAGGGGCCAAGGTATAGAAATAATTATTCGCCGATATAAATTTTCTTGAAACGGGTGAAATACCGCAAAAGGAAAACCGCTCTATTTAAAAACTTTTTTTTCATTATCATTTATAATTTTAAATGACGTAAAAATATTATAATAAAGTTGATCAGAAGTTCGAAGAATGTAGTGTAGGGACGCTAGGGAGAATTGGTCTCCAGTTAGCGGTTCTTTTTGACTGCTGAGACAATTTAGCATAAGGATCAATCTATAAAGATCATAACCATAAAAAACTAACCTAAAACGTAATTATCTAACTTTAGAGTAGATTCTATCTGACATTCAACCGCTTTGACCTATATATTTAATATTACAATCATTACAATTGATTTGGTACATCCCGTTTTTTGCCAACTCAATTGTAATGATTGTAATATTAAATATATAGGTCAAAGTGGTAGAGAAATATAAATGAGAGTAAGAGAACACTAAATCGAGCAAATTTTCGGAATTTAAGGACCATCTAAAAGAAACAAAACATAATTTCAATTCAAATTTAAATACAACACTGTTACATAGTTTCAACAAAGGGAGAGAACTAGATTGGTTTGAGAAATTTGAAATTAAAAAATGTAAAATTGAACATGGCGATAAATGCGTTAATAATAAAAAATTTGCTCGTTTTAGGCAAGTGTTCTTTTACTCTTGTTTTCATTTCTCTGCCGCTTTGTCCTATACATTTGAAATTAAATTAATTTGAAATTAAAAAATGTAAAATTGAACATGGTGATAAATGCTTTAATAATATAACAGATTTTGATCGACCTCCCATTTTAAATATGTACATAAATAATATTAAACGTCCAAATAATTAAATTAATTATTTTAATTGTTATTATTTTTATAATAATTTAATAATATTAACGTATTATTCTAATTTTTTTATCTTTTATATTTAATCTTTAATCACTAATTTATAATTAATTTCTTACAGTATTTACTATTATAACAGTTATTTGTGTTATAATTCCCGCTTTTCGCACGTTCGCGCCATTAAAAAACCAGCTCCTCATTGGAACGTCGCGTTGGCGGGGGTATCAGCGGGTTCACTTTTGCAGTTCATGTCGAGAGTCGTGTTTGTAGAAACCCTTCAACCTGATGATGAACTAAAGGGCTCGAAATCCGGATTATTGCGAAACAACTTACTGTAAGTAGTAACCATCTTTTTAAAAAGGACGAACTCTTAGTGACCACATGACCACAAAAATTCTCTGTACATGTAATACAGTCTCAACAGGCTACAAAGGAGAAGAAAAATTCAATAGGAAATCATATACAATGATATGGTATACACTTGACACTAAAACAAATGAAGGAATCGGATCAGGCGTTTTCTATACAAGCTAAAAATATTAGCGATTGCTTTCATTAGGGTCAAACTCTTTTAAACTGAAATACATCAACACTTGTGCCTTAAAAAATCTTAAAAGAGGTTACACTGACAAAAAGTCATCATAAGATTGGATTGATAAGCAACTATTAAAGCATTGGGGTGTAAAATAAATCACATCAAAACTAAACAGTGAATGCATTCCAAAATCTGCAGAACCTTGGGAAACTCAACAACATGATAATATTTAGGGTACCCGGACACAAGGGAATTTTAGGTGATGAAAAGGCAAACACGCTGGCTAGAGGAGAATCTGCAAGACCTCTTTTAAGGCAGGCTCTATTAAGATGACGCGTTTTGGTCTAATATCATCTTCAGTGACTAAATAACAAAAGTGGTACAAATTATATTATATACTAATTATATACAGGCTAATAATAAAGCATATACCACAATTTAACAGTAATAATTAGAATGACTTTTTATTTTACATAGCTTTTTTTTAACGGTTTGACGGTTTTTTACTTCTTTCTTTACTACTTATTCTAAGTTCAGGAGTGGATGTCTTAACGGGACTTGGCAAGTAGTCTGACAAGAATGGAACCTTTCTTTTTAGCAAATACCAATACAGAAATTGAGTGTGGAAGGGAAAGTACAAAAATGAAAGTGGAAGGGTCATTGATTTCGGTGTCGGAGTAGGATGTAATGGATAGCGGTCTATTGTTTGGGAGGATAGTTGTTTGAAATTCACAAACAGGTAACAGGGCAGGCTGTTCGATCAGAATGTTTCGATCTTTATTGAGATCATCTTCAGGGCCTTGGATTTATAAACATTGTTTAAAATACATGGAGCTCACTCAGTGAGTACAAATACTTTGATTGAGTCTAAAATTTCTAGCATTGTATGAATTCACTTTTTCACATCCTAGATTTATCTGTACAATTGAAACAATGTTTATAAATCCCAGATTCTGAAGATGTTCTCAAAAAAGATTGAAACATTGGCACGATAAAGAAAATGTTTTTCTAAAACCTACGACACACCAGACCGCATCTCACGATCTCCAAATAATAATTAACTAACGGTCATGAAACACCACACACACATAAATAAATAAGAAACTGATATAACATTGTCATGAGCGATAAAAAAATTAGAACTCGTGCTCTGGACTGAATATAATCATAAATTCATCATAAATTTTGTCTTCAACAGACGAAGCGTAGCGTAATGCGATGAAGTTTTCATATAAGGCAGCACATATGAGTTTTACATGATAATGTCAGAGTGAACTTTTGCCAGGTGGTTTTTATTTCCTAAATGACCATAAAAATGTCCTATTGAGCAGAACATCAAGCATATGTTAATTTGCAACAGCATCCTGTGCTGATTCTAAATCCAGTCTACCAATTCACCGCTAGATAGCACAAACGATGCGTTTTTTTGATTTTTTGAACACGAGTTGGAATTTTCCTAGCCTCCTAGTTTTTCTCGGGTGTAAATTATCGACACTGTTCATTAATAATTTATTATTTAACTCAACTAACGTTAAATTAAATACAACAATTGATTGCCTACACTAATTACTAACTACAATTTTATAACGAAAAACATAAAAGTTAGTAATGTTTCTAAAGCTACTTATTAGAATTTCATAAATCTGAAAAAGAAGTTTTTATAGAACTAAAATTTGCCTTCATCACAGTTATGAATTTGTAATAATCATTACATACCTTAGCAAAAAATCACTTAATTTTTTTCACATTTCTTTGCCAAGATGATGCTTTCAAAAAGTTATATATATAAGAAAAAGCAACAATATTGCACGTAAAAATAAACATTAAAATTCTTACAAGTCCGCATGGTAAACGTAATTTTTACCAAAAAGTATAGTAGCTCAAGGGGCGTCGGTGGCTGCAACGGTTTAGGCGTTGACGTTCATCACTGTAAGGTAGCGGGTCCCGGGTTCGAATCCAGCGGCCCTACATTCGAACCCGACATACTTATAAATGGGCTTTTTTCAAAAACACCGGCACCCCGAGGGTTGATATAACATAATAATAATAATTACTAAATTATTAAATTATTCGGATTTATTTGCCAGCTAAGAAAGTTCTGTTTTGGATTTGGTCTTAAATCACCCAGAGAATTATCGGCCAGCGATGATTAACAATTGATGATTGGAATCAGGTATTTGGTCGAAAATGAAATAGTCCTGTCTTTTTTACCAAGCTTTCGGCTTTTTATTAAGCTTTCGTCAGGGCTCTAATGAAAGATAAACATAATTATTTTAATGGCAAAGGCTCACAGTAAAACAATGTTTGAAATGAACTTACTGATACTTAATTTAAAAAACAAAAATAAAAATAAAAGCGGCACGTAGTTTTTTTTTCTTTTTTTTTTTTAATTAAGAATCCGTAAGTTCATTGCAAATATTGTTTTCTTGTGAGCCTATGCCATTAAAATAATTGTGTTTAACCTTCTGAAGAGCCCTGAGGAAGGCTTAATAAAAAGCCGAAAGCTAGGCAAAAAAAAATACGACTACTTCATTTTGGACCACATACCTGATCCCAATCATCAATTGTTGATTTCAAATCTTCATAGATCACGGGCAAAAATTATAGCCTGACGAAAAAATGCGTTTGATTTACCGAGTTCTAGAGCAATTGCAACGATTTTTATTTCACCACCGAGAGAGTATGAGAAATTGGGTTGTCATGGAAGAAAAGGAACTTCATTTATATTCATTAATACAGTCCTCTTTTCGTTGATAACTGCATTTACTCGGTCAAAGTTAATAGCTTTAGAATTGACCATTTGATTGTCAGAAGGCAGGTCGAACTCTATTGCCATTCAAAAAGAACAATGGATGATGTACATGTGAAGGTAATGGATCTTTATCCTCACTCTTTGTAATCAAATCACAGGCACAAATGCCGTCTCTAATTTCTATATTACCTATGTAGGGAAACGACGAGATATCTTACAGTTAGTTTCTGTAAACGGTAAACTATCCCTTATACGATGTACATAACTGTTATCTAATGAATGGACTATTTTCTATGTAGTAAGTTCATCTGATTTTAGCTTATCGTTCTCGACCTTACAGGAAGTTCTTTGCATTCCTGTCAGAAGTTTCTCTTAATTAATTAACCGACGGTAACTGTACGAGAAACAATATGCCGCCCAGACCTTTCCAATCGGGCGGAAAAGGACAGGACATAAATAAGAATGTAGGACTACATAAATAAGGGGGGGGGGAATTGTAAATTTGGGCTGTAACTGTAAAAGAGATAAGTAAGAAATAATAAAAAAAAAATAACATTACTGCAAAAAAATAAAAACACACTGGGCCTCAAAACGTATCAATTGTATAAGAAAATAATATTTTCTGATAAGCCAATTTAATTATTTTTGATTGGTACGTTTAGTTTAATAATTGTTGCTTTCATATCTCAATTTCTTAATCTGCGATATCGAGCTAGTTGATGTCATATTTAGTTTAATAATTCTCTCAATTATATAATTTTATAACGTCATTTTCTTAATTTGTGATATCTAGATGCTGTCATATTTAGTTCAATAATTGTCATAATAAAATAATTTTATTACTCGTCATTTTCTTAATTTGATATATCTAGTTTCTGTCTGTGTTTAGTTTAATACTGGTGAAAATTCTTCTTTTCACTTTGTTGTCATTCGTGTTTTCTTTTTATGGTTGGTTAATTCTTTTTATTTAAACTTTTTTAACACTTTTTTGAAGACGGTTAAGGAAATTTTATATCTTCGACGTATGGCAATTAAGTGGTTTGACACATTAAAAGTGTCACCGTTTTCTTAATTTGTGATATAAAGTCGGTGTTATGTTTAGTTTATTAAATGTGGAAAATAAATAATTTTTCATATCTCGTAATTTTCTTAATTTGTAATATCTAATTGCTGATATAATAAGATTAACAATTGTCGAAATTAAATAATTTTATTGCTCGTCATTTTCTTAATTGCTAGAATAAAATTGTTGTCTTATTTAGCTTACTAGTTCTCGAAATTAAATTTTTTCTAAATATCTTGTAATTTTCTTGATTTCTAATATAAAGTTGCTATCATATTTAGTTTAATAATTGTATAATTTAAACATTTTTTTATATTTCATCATTTTCTTGATTTGTGATAGTTGCTTACCTATTATGTTTAATGAATGAGAAAATTTAATAAAATAATATTTTATCATTTTCTTAGTTTATGGCGTTCGTAAAGTTACTTTCCTTAGTTTTATAAATGCCGAAATTAAATAATTTTATTTTTTGTAATTTTAATAAAGTCGAGTTATCATGACTTATTACTTAGTAAGGTTGAACTATACAACTTGATAAGATGTGAATAATTAATAAGTAAACATAAACCATGATAAGATGATTAGTGAGCTGGAAGCAGACAGCTGTTAAAGCTTATTTGGCAGGCTTAAAGCTTATGTAAAGTAAGGAAAAATCCGACATAATGCCTCACTTTCTTCGGTAAACTTTGATTTTATAGCTGAGGACGGTAAAATAAAAGTTTGATTGATTGAAAAACAGTATTCGATTTCGTTAGAGTCGAGAAAATTAGAGTGAACAATTAAATTTCTAAATTTGATTTTTTTTAATCGTTTATAAACCTACTTGGATTGAAAGTAAAGTTATTTTTAATTAATAATTTTTGAGATAACATTCAACGAATGCCTTTCACTTTTCCACAGCAAAGTTTAGAACTGTGATTGATGGTTGTTTATGCAGTCGGTAATGTAAATATTTTTTATCTCACAAAGCAAAAAAATCCAGCCTTCCTACATAAACACGCCGGGGAACAGAATGTTAACATTTATCGTTCAATTCTTTAACTATTAGATATTAATAGTCATATGAAGTATTTTTTCAAACTAGGAGAGAAAATATTTCAAAGAAAATTCAACCATGAAAGGGCGATAGATTTGTTTTGAAATTGATAAATACACCCTTTTTATTAATTTGTAATTGTAGAATTATGTTAATTTGTAATAGAGTTTTCTATATTATAGGTCGTATAACAATTGTTGGATTTATTTATGTTTTCTATGCATTTATTTTCGTGAATGGAAGGTCTTCCCCAATTACTCCGAGGAATATCGTGTATTCTGGGGTAGGGCGAATGTAAATTATTAGCGCGAATGCAGTGTCTTATCCCCAATCACCCCTAGGCATTTGAGTACACTGGGCTGGGCGAATGTAAATTATTAGCGCGAATGCGGGGCTTATCCCCCGAGGCATTTGAGTACTCTGTAGTTGGGTGAATGTAAATTATTAGAATTAATTAAGGTTTTTAGTTGAGATAAAAAAAGTCAATGGCACGAGCGGGATTCGAACCCACGATCTTCGGCTAGATACGCCGCTGCTCTACCACTTGAGCTATCGTGACCTCGATCCACTCGGGCACTAACTTCCCATCTCAACCCCACCTTTCGAATTTTCCCTCCTTTTTGCCATTTTTCAAATGTCGTCTATTCGATTCTCGGCGACAAATGAAATGGAAGTAAATTATTAGCGCGAATGCGGTGTCTTTTCCCCAATCACCTCGAGGAATATCCAATACTCTGGGGTAGAGTGAATTACTGATTACTAATTTATGCAAACTCCATTCTGCTCATGTGTGTACATACAGTACACACATGTAGAGCTGAGCCTATCACTTCTCCCAGTCTACCGACAATTCCAAGTTTTGTAATATACAACAAATTACCGGCAGGCCTCGAGAACCACCCAATCGGGCGTTGGCAGTGCTGGGCCAGACCTCGGCCTTATCCTTCCATCTTCCAAAAGTTTGGGCTCAAGGGGTGTGTGTATAGACCAACAGCTAGGTCATTTCAGCCCCCAACGAATCCGTTTCTAAAACTAAACCCATTCACACTTCACTCACTCTTAAATACGTTCTTTCTTATTTACATACCATTCACTCAGTGTGGTGGAGTGCTCGATATTCTCCATTAGCCTTTACATGTATTACCCTGTACTAATCTAATGCATACATGTGCAGATTTGAGCTTATATAAATCCATATCTCTGAAAAGACTGTTGATCAAGAGAACGAAAGGATTCACTTTAAAATTAAAATCGACTACCACAGTTGGTTTTGTTTACGACATAAATTTGTTATTAGCCTATTTTCGGAAACGGTACGTCGTTTACGATGTAAATTGGTTATTAGTCCATTTTATTTATCCATTAGAGTTCGTGGTCCGATTGACCAATTAACTTTTTTCAATTAATTTGTTTATATTTTTTTAATATGCACTAACAGGCAAAAACTTCCACCCACTTGTAACATAACTTGATTTGTACATATTTTTATATATTATTAAAAGTTTCATGTTCTTTAACGTTTAATAAACGAATCTTTGTCTAAAAAGTTAAAAAAAATTAAATTGCTAAGGAAAAAAGACGGCTTGATCAAATTTGTTTTAAATTTTCAATTAACGTTTCAATATCGCGTTATTTCCTCCCTCCTCTTGCTTTAATTACATCTTGAAGATGCCTTGGCATACTTTCTACCAGTCTGGAAATGTCTCTTTGCTAGAGGTTAGCCCTTTCTTCACGAAGAGTCCTTTCAAGACAGGAGTGTATCAGGAAGTGATGGAAGTGGTTTTAAATTTGATCCACATAGCGAGTGGCTGTCAAAGACCCTCCACGACCAGCAAACTCTGTGCGACTCTACATTGAAATTCCCGCCCACACTGAGCTACGTTGAAAAGGTTGACTCTGGGAAAAAACAGGCTTCGTATCTTTAATTTCACCTTCTTCACACTCTTTCACGCCCATCTGTAGATCGTAGAGCAAATCTACACTCATCTGTAAAAAGTACAGCAGACCAATCATCCAAAGACCAATGCCGAGCCGTGCAGTTCTGTGCGTTTTAGTCAATTCTGGTCCTCTTATGGGGCGAAAAGCCATCAGTCCATACTGATTTAATCTTCTTTGAGCAGTGCATTCAGAGATTTGGATACCTCGAACTTCCTGGAGCTGATGAACCACTTGAACAACATTAAAGTGCCAGTTTCGAAAAATTCTCAAAGTCAAAAAATGTCATCCTCAGGTTCTGTTACTTATAGGGCGTCCAGAACCGGGCCTTCTATGGTAAGCCAGTTTCTCGAAAACGTTTTGCAGTGTTTCGTGGGGAACTCCGATAGCAATAGTCGCATACCTGATGGAACGCCATCATCAAATAAATGCCACACGACGTGCTACTTCCTCAGTACTGAGTGGCATTTTTAAGTTCCACATTTGAAATTAAGAAAACAAAGATGAAAACTAAACAGTTCATTGCTTCAGAATTGAAATGAGACTGAATAAACATTTTAACTTCCGTAAAAAGTAAATATTGAAAAATCCTTTATCCTTGTTTTGGATTAAGGATTATGAGTGTTTACCTCTAATTGATATTCCCAATTTAAAACAGCAACAAATTAAAGGGAGAATTTTCTTTCATTGAGAAAATGAAAAAAAATCAATTGGGTGGAATTTTTGCCTGTCAGCGTATGTAGTCGTCTTTTGTTTTATTTTTTTGCAAAATCATGAGCCGGACTTGAAAACTGTTTCAAGTAGGACCCGTGCTTACTCGAGGCGGGAATTCTCAATTCTCCTAGAGTCCGTAGCCGTGCATCACTGGGGAACCGGTCCGTTGTCGAGACTGCGCCTCGCGTCACAACCCCTCCCAACTTTGCCCTGGCCTCCCTACTCGCCTACCAACTCCACCGGGCTCCTCTTACTCATCAGTAGTAGATTAGGCGAACGCTGTGTTGGTGATGCCCGTCCCAATGCCTGCGTAGAGGTTCAAAACACTTGTACAATCTTCGAAAAAGCGCCCTTTTTGATCTTTCCCTACGCCCTAGACACGGGACGATGACCAACCTTGTGAATTTTGTGCTCTGTGCTGTGCTTATCTCACTCAATATCGGATACATACAAGGTAAATAAGCTTGTTTACGTCCTACATCCTTTGTTTTCTTTTCTAAATAACAAACACTAAATATTTGACCCATCCTAACAGAATCGACTTATTAGAATTGTTATATAACATTTCTTTAATGTCAATTGTAAAAAAAAGTCTTACGAAAAATGTTACAAGTCTTGAAAACAATTATCACATAATAAAAAAATTATTATATATAAAAAATAATTATAAATAAAAAGAAAACAGTTTAGGGAACGCCCCCCTAGTTGACAGCTTGCCCTCTTAACTATGTCCCCATGGCAACGTTTAAATCCAAATGCGTTCGGCCAGAATCCGTGATCATCGATGATCTCGTGTGATCTCACCTGTGGGTGAGTCTTTTTTGTCGAATGCAAATGCCACTCGCCGGCCCCTGACCCTTATTTCCGGTTTTGTACCGCATCCGGTCTCACGTTGTGCATTTACGGGTACGAGTCGACGACCAGTTGGTCATGTCTGGTTATTACTGAATCGGAAAACTCAAGACTGTATGGGAAAAAAGGCCGAGGATTTCAGGAACAGGAATGATTTGGTGGTTGTCAGCGACCCGATGAAAACAAGTTGATTGGTACTGGTGACTTTGGTCCGTCTATTCTTGCTGATATCTGATTATTTTTGAGTTGGAAAACTTAAAACTGGATGATTAAAAGCCTGACGATTTCAGGATAGGTAGTTTTCGAGTTTTTCAGTTTGCGACAGGATGAAAACACGTTCATCGACACTGATGACTTTCGGTCCATCTATTCTCTCGGTTGTCTGTTTATTTTCGAACTGTTCAAGTCAAACTGTATAGAAAACAGCCTGACGGTATTAGAAATCGGTGGAATTCGAGTTTGCAGACCCGCGAATGGATAAAAACGAGTTCAACGACGTGTGTGGTTTGTTTGATTGAACAACTCAAAAACTGGATGAGAAAAAGCCTGAAGATTGGAGAAATAAGGTATATTTTGAGTTTTTCGGTCTGCGTGTTGATGAGAACGCGCTGTTCGACACTGAAGACTTTGGGTCTGTTTATTGTCGCTGATGTTTTGTTATTTTGAACAAGAAAACTGAAAACTGGGTGGTTAATCCTGACGATTTTAAGAATTCTTTGGATTTCGATTTTGTAGGTCCGCGAGCGGATGATAACGCTTTCACCGACATTGATGTCGTTGGGTCCGTCTATTCTCGCTTATGTGTTGCTATTTTTGAACTGCACAACTTAAACTGGATCTGAAAAGACCTGACGATTTTAGAAATACGGTAGGTTTACGAGTATTTTGGTCTGCATTTAGATGAAAACGCGTTGATTGACACTGATTATTCGGGTAAGAGAAAAAAACCGTAAACCAGCGAGAATAGACGGATCCAAAGTCATCAGCCCTCAAAAGGATAAAAGGGGGCCCTTCCATTGGGAAGTGTCATTTATTGTAAATTTTACTTTTAACAAAACAATTGTTTTTAAACAAAGCATACACAAAAGCGAAATTCAATATATTATACAATAAATACAATTTTAAGTCGTACAAATTAAAGTAATTTTTATGAAGGTTTAGACAATTTGTTGAAAATTACTATAATAATTATATATGAATATATGAAAACATCAATATATAGGTTCAGTTTTTTATTCTTTCAAAAATATATTTTTTGAAAAGTTTTATTGATTTAAAATTAGAAAATTAAAAACTGTTTCGTTGAGGGAATAGCAAGGTAGTGACAAAAATCTTATCGTAGGTAGTGAAATAAAATTTAGATATGATTAATTTTTAGAATGTGGGAAATTATTTAATATAAATGTAAAAGTAAAAATTGTTTCATACTAACAACGGCAAAATATGTAAAAGTTAGAGTTTAATCGGCTTATTATTTAGAAAAAGTTTAATTAATATGTTTGTATAATATAATATAATATGTACTGTAACTTGAAGAGGCGTTGGAGTAGTTAATCAGGCGTTGACATATCAGTTTCAACAATCTACCATAATCCAGCTGTTTATACTAACAAATGTACAATCTGTAATAGATAATTCGGTTGAAAAAGGGTAACAAGAAATTACATAAGAAGAACAACATGATACATAAAGAAAGAAAGCAGAACCTTGGTTATACCGGCTGAAATTGATTATCTGGTGGGTAGAAAGTTATAAAATGAAGAAAACCTAAAATATAAGATAGTTTGAAGCAGTTTCGACAAGAAAAACACCTAGAAGTAGTTTTTCCTAAGGGTGTGCCTTACAAGGTTTATCGAAACATTTCAACGTAATTACGTATGTCAAAGCTGTTTGTACAAAGACGCTTGGGGTTTTTTTTGTTATTTAAAGATAATATTAGATAGACATAATTATTATAAGTATTATTAAATTGTTGACATTTTACCTCGTTACACCCCTGTAAATAGTTCATACAATAATTCGCCGCCGTTACACTCCTATTCTTAGATGTCATTATGATACCAGAGTAGAAACCCGGGATGTGAGTGTGTTTCTTCCTTATTACGAAGGGGAATTTGCAAAGCAAATATTACCGACGTCAAGTTTGCCTTGATTGGTCGTCAAAAGTTTTAATAGGAGCGTTACTGTCGCAGGTGCAGCTTTAATGCCAGGGGGAGAAGGGATTTTGTGGGATTACACCGTACCTTAATTAAAAATTGGCGTTTCCGGGGGAAAAAACAACGAATTTACTTTCTTGGTGCTTAATTACAAACTACGGTACGCACTTAGGTTTCTCGTGTGTGTACAGCAAAATATTGGGTGGTCTTTTCCTTTTCTCGATCGATATGGTTTGACATTGTCCACTGGACAGTCCATCTCCAAATTCTAAAAAGTATATTATCAAAGAAAATACTAGTAGTATAAACGAAATAGGAAAAACGTTGATATTTCTTCTTTATTGTCTTTACGAAAATGCAAGTCAAGTATTGTTGTATTTAGTATGTATTTAGTGCTGCATACTGTATGATATAATGTATGTATAATTAATTAATTTAAAAAATAAGCTAAGATATACTCAATTTTTATTTTCACAAGTGACCTCTGGGAGGTAATAAAAATTTTCATGGTCCCCAAAATCTCGCTTTTTTGTGCAGTCTATACTGATTTAGCTAGGGTGTGGTGGCCACGACTGTTAGAGCGTTGGAACGGCGACTCGGTCAGTGCAAGGGTCCCAGGTTCGAATCTCATCGGACCTGAATGGAACCATGAGTACTTACAAATGTGCTTTTTTTCAATAACACTGAGACCTATGCGGTTGATATGACCTCTGTTGTTTCGCAACAGTAGTTTTGGCTGATTTTATGGGTAATACATTATCTTTATTTTACAACACTTACGTTAAAACAGGGCCAAAAAGATTGGTGAGGTCTGAGAGTTGATGGACTTGTAATTTGACGGTCTATGATAATCACAGTCCGCCTTGCTGGTTTCTGGACCTCTTCTTTTCGTCTATGAACAAAATAAATCCAAGATATTGAATTTATAATTGATTTATGTCTCACACTATTCAAGAACCTCTTCGTTCGAATATTACTAAAAGCCTTTTTTTTTTCAAACTCCATAAACTCGGAGGTTGATATGACCTCTTCTGTTTTGAACACCTGTAAAAAAATAATGTTTTGGCCGACTATTTGGTTTATACTAGCTACAGGTTATAATACGTTAACACTGTTGGTTAAAATTGATTCAACACCTCTGGTGAGGTCTCGAGGTGATTGAACTGTAACTTGACGGTCTATATCGCCACAGTATGCCTTGTTGGTTTTTGAGACATTTTCGTTTGGACAGTGCACATAAAGATATCAAGATATTGTTATAATCAATTATTTAAGTATCATACTATTGGAAAAACAGGATTTTTTTGCAAAAACAACGGAACCTCGGGGTTGATATGAACTGTGCTTTTGCGAATCCCCGTAAATACGTTTTGGCCGACTATTTGGTTAATACATTATCTCTTACAAAATCTCTTGTTGCAATATTTACGTTAAAATTGACTCAAAAATTTGAGTTCTGCGATATAATGATCTTGTAACTTGTCTATAATAACCAAGCCCACCTTGCTGGACTTTAGTTCATCTTCTTTTGAACTGTTTACACGAGGAATGTGATAATTGTTGTGTATTGATATTTTATTTATGTCCCATACTATTCAAAACTCTCAGTGTTCAAATTTGACAAAAGGCTATTTTTCCACTGGAACCTTCGGGTTGATACCTCTATCGTCGTGAAACAGTATAAATTTTCTATTAGGCCGATTAGTTGGTTAATATGTTATCTCTATGTTACAATACCCACGTTAAAACCGTTGGTGAAAACTGACTCAAGACTTCTGGTGAGGTCTGTGGGGTACTTTGATAACCCCTGATCATGGTCCGTCTTTTCTCGCTGGTTTTTAGGCCAATTTCTTTTTACCAATTTATAATAGCTTTACAGACAACATTCAAGTCAATACATTGTTATATTCCGATATTTTTTTATAATGATTAATTTTTTTAGTCATAAGGCCAAGTAAACTTGTACTATAACTTTAACTTAAAATTGAAAAATGTAAAAAGATATATTATACATTTTTAATTATTGGCATATTGGGTTTTTTGGTGCTGAAATTTTAATTAATGTTGCAAAATTATTTACTTCGACTTTCGTATACTTATACTAGTAATGTCAAAATTCACTACTTCCAGAAAAAGCTTTAAATTTTAATAAAAAACAAAATTAACCGAAGTTAAGCTCATTCCGGTCTTTTTTAAATATTGTATAAAGCGTACGATTTTATTCTGTTATGTAAGCATAAACAATGTAATGTTAAAACTGTTATTTGAAGTGAAACCAGAGTTTGCCAGATGTTTGATTCTTCAGAACGTCCTGCCTTCATCTTAAGAAATATTGAAGCCATTAGTTGTTGAATATTGACTGTCGGGTTTTTATTACTTTCATTCTTTCTTCTTTTTTTTTAATCCGGAAAGACATGCTTTCTTATTAAGATCGGATCCCGGGTAAAAAAAAGTAATGAAGTATATTTGAAAAGATCCTCAATGAAAGGAAATGATTTCTTTCTTTCCTCGGACTGCCTCAACGACAACAGACATGATTAGCGGATCCTTTACTGGTATTTTACTCCTGAATAAATTACTTTATAAATTTATAATGGTGAATTGTGAACCCCAGAACTGAAAATAAAGAGGGGGTGTATTAATAAAGAAATTTATCTACGCTATCGTATAATAGTAACTACTGCCTTAATGATAGGTTTTTTTTGTTCAGTTATATTAAAATGATATCCGTGAAGTATATTCATTGCCTATAAATTATTGTTTTCATGTGTTAGTATGTGTTTTACTTTTTATTCAATTTAAAGCGTATTTTGACCGTATTCGGGTTTCGGTATATATTAATAGATTATCTAGGTGATGAGGTCAATATCAGCCCCACTCGTCAGTCTTGCCAAATTTTCGGCTTAATTTGTGAGTATAAACGGCTTAGAATTAAACGAAAAACCTCTGAAGACTGGAGAATTGCCGATTTCCACTGACTGAAACACGACCTAAAGTTAGTTAGGCAAGTAAAAGAAAAAATTAGAAATTTTAGTTATATGTTGTAAATTTCTATATTTTTTTGCATTTTAAATTTTGAATACAGAGAAAAATTTTATATACATTCTAGAAGAAATTAATTAAAACAGCTAAGTAGGACAAAAAAATTTTTTTTTTTTTGTAAGTGTGGAATAAGGAAAAAATACATATTTTTTTAAACATTTTCTATCAGTTTTATTGTCATGCGGTTAATGGTTTAAGGATATCATTTTATCAGCCATCCGTCAGCCTTAACAAATCTTCGACTTAATTTCTTAGCATAAAGGGCTTGAAATTAAACGTAAACTCTTCGAGACTGGAGAATTCCACTGACTGAAACCCAAAAAGTATAAAGACAAGTTAAAAAATTGTAGATGTATGTTGTACATTTTTATATTTTAACGGATTTGAATTTTTAGTACAGGGGAAAATCCAATATAAAAGAAATAATAAGTTGAAATTTCAGCGAATATTAATGGCAGGGAAGTAAAATTTTACTGATTAGTTTTTAAATGTACATTAAGGAAAAATCCTTAGATTTTTCTTTAAGATTTTCAATCAATTTTATTGTCGTGTTAGGTTAAGATATTTTTTAATGTGAAGATTAAGAATATAGTTTTTAATCCGAGTGCTCAGGAAATGAGTAAAGGTGAAAAATTTCATTTCCAAGAGAGCAGAAACCCAGCACAGAGGTGTCGACTGGAAGCTGTCAGGTGATTACATAGTTCAGTGACTTATGAAAAGTACATTGTTCCCGTTTCCAGTATCTGCTGAATTGCCAAAATTTTAACTGTTGAATATTATTTATACCCATTGTTGAAAGGTAAAAACTAGAGTTTTACTTGTTTCTTATTTATTTTTCGGATAGTTTAGATACGAAATTGTAGCTTTATTACAAATTTAATGTTGAATCTGTGACCCTGAACCAGTAAGCGGCCGGCAAGATCGCTATCCGTGTAGAAAACGGCCACGGTCGTCATGTCTCCTAGAAAATCGAGACTAGGCCCTCAGGCACCCCGGTGATACTAATTGCCGCGGCTTTTATGAGATAACGGTCAACTCGGCTGTAAGTTATCAAGGTTAGTGATAAGGGAATGAGGGTCCCGGTTGTTTTGGGGGCATTTGGGGCGTTGGTATCGATCCCGTAGGGGGGCCCCTGTTGGGCGGGGGTGGTGTTTACCGCCTCCCAGGATCAGCAAGGAGTCTTGGAGGCTGCACGGCAGAATGGGCAAATTTGTACGAATCCGGAGTCGGTGACACTCGGCGACTGTTCCCCAATGGGATGAAACGATAATTGAATTTGAGTTTGTCGACGTTTTTTCGCTGATATGGCACTTCTTTAAATAATTCGGCCGAGTAAGCAAACCCACTTCGTCTATCGCAAACCATTAGTTTCTTTTGATCAACACTGTTTCTTCATGCTGACATATGCAAACAACTTATTTTAAATTGTCAGAAAATATAAATTTGTTCAATAATATCAAAATTAAGAGTGATTAACATCTTACCCACTCTACGTATAGTGTACTTGATGATAAATTAGTTTCGTCCTCCCCTGAACATCCAGGCATTTTTTAAACGTTATTATCTGTTTCTGCATTTTCGCTGCAATCTTATTGGTTCGCCTATTTTCGCCATTTTGCCATTATTTATTATTGCCGTTATTTCGAAAATAATGACAAAAACCAACGTGAATAGATGGACCATGAGGATGGGAGACGATTAAGCTTCTGGTTCATCATCTAACCATCTTAAACAGAAAATTGTTTAAACAAAAATGTTGTTATCAATCCTACAGATAAACAAGGTTTTCTTTAAATCTCAATATACATAAATTCATCCGACAGGTAAAACCAGCTAGAATAGACGGGCCAGGGGCGTCGGTGGCCGCAACGGTGCGTTGACACGGCGCTTGTCACTGTAAGGTAAAGTTCCCGGGTTCGAATCCAGCGGCAAGCGTTGTCTGTCTAACTTTCGGCATTACGCCTTCTTCACGGTTGATCTATGATCAGTAAGCTGTGAATTGGAAATTCACATATTCAAAGAAACCTTTAATATTTAAGTTAGGAATAGATTTATCGGGGGCGTCGGTGGCCGCAACGGTTTATGCGTTGACAAGGCCCTCATCACTCGGACCCGGACAGTTATTCCTTGCTAAATTTTGTCAGTTCTTTGATAAAATGAGCCTGTTATTTTGGGGGCATTTGGGGCGTTGGTTATGATCTCTAATAATCTTGGCCCCCTATTTTTGCCTTTTTTGGCACCATTATTTGGCAAATAAATGAAGGAAAACCAGCTAGAATAGACGGACCATGATGATGGGAGACGCTTTTATTTTATCACCTTAATAAGGTATATTATGATGAGATATCTTAAAAAGAGAATTACTTAAATAAAAATATTGACAAACCTACCGACAACGTTTTCTTTAAATGACAATATGCATAAATTCGTCCTACAGACCAAACCAATGAGAATAGGCGGACTATGATGATGGGAGACGATCAAGCTTCTAGTTCATCACCTGTCTTAAATAGTGAATTACTTAAATAAAAATGTTGTTGACAATCCTACCGACAACGTTTTTTTAAAATCACAATATGCATAAATTAGTCCGGCAGACAAAACCAACGAGAATAGACCTTGCTAAATTTCGTCAGGTCTTCGATGTGATGAGCTTGCCCTTTTATAATCATTAATCGTCTTTTATCATCTCATGGCTTCAAATGACAGAAAACCATCGAGAATAGGCGGACCATGATAACTGGAGACGGATTATACTTTTAGTTCATTAACTAACGATCTTAAATAGAGAAAACCAGGGAGATCAGGACATTTATTTCTTGCTAAATATTCTGATGTATTTGAGATTATGAGGCTGTACTTTTATCGACTCTAATCGTCGTAGTCCGCTTATTATTTGGAAAATAATGATCGTATGACAGTCAAAACAGCCAGAATAGGAGTTCGGAGGCTATCAAGCTCCTGGTTCATCCACCTATCTCAAGACAAAATATCAAAAATAAATAGAGAATTATTAAAAAAATGTCGTAATCACTTCTTCAAAATGTCAATTCAGACAGGTAATATTTGAATAACAATATGTTCAAATTTTTCTGACAGACAAAAAAAAAAAACGGCAATTGGCGGACCAAGGCTTTATATCTTGCAATTGTAAGGTCCTTAAGATAATGAGGCTGTACTTGATCGTCTCTGTTAAACTTGGTTCGCCGTTTTTTGCTATCGCTAGTTAGAAAATTTATTCTCGTGTAAACAACATATGACTAAAGTCGCCTAACAGGCAAAAAAGTTAGACGTGGCGGCTAGGATGTTCGGAGGCGACTACTTAACTCATGAGAATTAATTACTTGCAATACGATCGAAATATCTACATAATAAAACTTACACTTGCAATAGTTCAAGTTTTAGTATGCGAAGAACATTATTTTAATGTCATTTGAGTTTCATAAGGAAAATTTACAGATGATCCGCATATAAATTTAAGAAAGTAAGAAGAACTTCTTGCATAAATTACGTTGATATGCCAACCTACCCCCTGTCTTTAAAATCAGATAAGGGATAACTTCCTACTACCAGAATTTATATCGCGCGGTAAAGTAATTTTTTCGCAAGTGATAAACGGAGGGGAAAAACAATTGTCAAAATCTTTTGGTGTAAAGGGATAGATAGGACCGGTTACCGGCTTCCAAAGGTCGTCTCATTCTTAGCACGTATGAAAGCGATTTCATTTGGCAATGAACACTTTTTAGATAACACTTTGTGAACCGTTGAACTGGAATTGTGTAACAATGGGATCATTAGGAGGCGAGACTCCACCGTTTCGGAGGAATTGAGAGAAAAACCGACGGTGGGGCGCACATTAATAAATAATTACATACACACTTAACTCATGAAAACAATACAGCAGACCTTGATTAGATTCGGTTTCACCGATTCAACCGTCTTTAACTTCACAAACGCACTTTACAAGGGATTTCTCAGTAAAAGTTCTAGCAAGTCCAATAGGAAGTCTCTCCCCCTTATCACGTACCCGCTCCACAGATTATGCAGCTTTCATAAAATAATAAGACATAAGCCTTTGATTATACCTAAAATGTACGTAAATAAAACGCGTATTTAACATTTTTGAACAATGTAGACTTGTTGAACATAAAAATGACTAATCTTTATGTAAGGTCTTGGTTGAAATGAAAAAGTTAGTGTCATGAGCAGGATTCGAACCCACGACCTTCCGCTAAATACGCCGCTGCTCAACCATTTGAGGTATCATTGACTTCGATCCACTCGGACACCAACTACCCATATCAACCTACCTTTCGAATTTTCCCTCCTTTTTGCCATTTTTCATTTCAACCAATATCTTACATAAAGAATAATTAATTGAAAGAAGTTATTTGGTCATTCGGACCATGAAATGTAATGGATATTACAATGACTGTTGAGCAATGTTTATTAGAGAATTCTAGAATAAAAAAAATTTGTATAAAGCCTTTGTTGTATAGAAAAAAACATATGATTTTATAACGTAAGTAATGTATATTGCGGTGATTTATGCTGTGAGAATGATAGAGCACGTACTTAACGAAAAAGGGTCCTGAATTCCCGTTTATTGGCTCCCGGTGTGCCACTCATCATGCGTTCTCCGATAAAAGAAAATTTGGGAGTATAACGCAATAAAAGGTTTCCTCGGGAAATCGACTTTCCCGGAGATTAAAGAAAGGGAGTAACGCGATCAAATTAGAATAATTGAGTCGGCTTTGCTCTATCCGCACGGTAAATGCCAGGTTGGCGGTAGGCACCCCTTCAAGCCATTGTGCTCTTAGGAGACACTTAAATGTTACAGTCATTGTCCCAGATCGCTTTTGTCGAACCAACGGGTCGAAAGAGAAAAACCTTGTTAGCAGATTGCCAACTCTACGCCGCACAAAGTATTTTTACACTCCTGTCATCGACCAACATCCTCCAGAGGAGGAGTTTAAATATTTTCCCAGACTCCGCGTAGGTAGATCTGAGAAATGTGTTTAAATAGGGTAAAACCCGATTTCCCCATTTACTTTCCTAACTGGAATGTTGTTGATTTTTAAGGAAGTTTTTAAATCGAGAGAAAAAAGGGAGGGAAGCGTTCACAACTCCCCTTCGTGAAGAACAAACCGCAGTTATTTTCGTAGCAAACAACCGGTAGTTTAGTGAATGAGGAAGTAGACCTATTCTTATCATCTGAAATTGTTACAAAATCAACACGCTTAACGACCCACCAGATCGATGTTGACTTTCTACGAGTTTTTCCAAAATGTTTGAGTTAAAATTGATTAATTTTATATTAAAAATAGGCCCAAAACGAAAATACTAATTTCTGACATCGAGCTTTCCACGAATGTTTACACCCCCTTCATCAGGACTTTGAAACTTTTATTAATATTTTTTATCTCGTTCATTGTAAATTTAATTCAGTAATTTCTTTATTCCCTTTTAAATTATTGATAATAGTAGGATGTAAAATAAGTTCGTAGTGTTTTTCAATAATTCGATTGTATCCATTTTTTGTGTTGAAGCAATATTTGTTGTCATTGTTGATTACATGCCATCAAAAAATTTGTGCCGTGTAAAATCTTAAAATAAATTACATGGGCAAAAAATGTATCATCAAAAAATTTTACTGACTTATTTTACCCGATAGTTTTTAATTTCTGATGAAGGAATATATTTCTTCAAAGCGTGACGAAAGAACTTCGTGTTTTCCTTCAAATTGACCTTAACCCTGATTAATATTGATATTAAAGGCCGATATTGTAATAATTATACAGGATAAAATTTAAAAATTACTTATCGTTAATCGGACCTTTTGTATAATGTCCAAATATCAGCACAAAATCATATAATAAATTCACAGGTTCGATCAGCATAGTCGCCCTGTTAATACTTACCCTTGGTTTGTAAATTTATCGTCTTGGATAAAAACCCAAACAATTCTTGAGCAAGCAACTTGTTTTTTGCTTGAAGGAAGGGTTCGAAATTTATGAAATCATACCCCTAATACTGCTTACACGATTACTTTATTCAGAAGCAAAAACCGTTGGGAAAGATAATTTGAACATAAGAAATCATTTTCCGAGCATTTCAAGATATGACATCCCATTCCAATAATAGTATAGTAATTAATCTTTTTTTTATATATGACAGCCAGCTGAATCGTCTCTAGGTCTTTGAACCTAATAATCAAAGCTGGTCCGGTACACTCCAGGACTCTCGTAGTGCTCTATTTTCGGTGGCGGCCCCCAAAGGGCCCTGCCGCTCGTCAAAGGTCCCTCAAAGAATTCATTTCCACTATTATTCTGGCCAAACCCGGTAGGCTGAGCGTGAAAAAATTCCTCTCAATCGAGGCCAAGTCCTCCACCCAAGGTTCTTCTAATAGCCCGAGGATACTTAATTCTGTAAGAATTATTCCTCCCGGCCTCTTGATTTCTAGGCTCTCATCGCTTTCACTCCGGGTCCATTGAATATTAAAACAAACGGAATTTATGTTTTACTTTCCATTTCAATGGATAGAATTTTTATGTTAAGACCTTTAACCTATAATGACTGTTGACGTATAATGTATTTCAATGACAAGCAGACCGGCTTAGAGGCTTGTATTTAATTTAATCAGACGTATATCAACAACACATTCCAACAAAATTTCAACGATTTACCAATTTTCTTATGCAGAAAAACATCTCTCTCTCTCTCTCTCCCTCTATCTCTCTTTCTTTCTTTCTAACTTTTTCTTTCTCTCTCCACTTTTTTCTTTCATTTTCACTCTCTTTTTTAATTCACTTGCTATCTTACTCTCTTTTTAATTCTCTTTCTATCTCTCTTACTCTCTTTTTTAATTCTCTTTCTATCTCTTTTCCTCTCTTTTTTTCTTCCTTTCTCTCTCTCTCTCTCTCTCTCTCTCTCTCTCTCTCTCTCTCTCTCTCTCTCTCTTTCTCTTTCTCTCACTCACACACACATTAATTAAAAAGTTAATTGTACGAGTTTAAGTAAACATCTCTTTACAAAATAAACAAAAGTTCATCTCAAACTACGACGAAAACACGGAAACAACAATATTGAAAGTCGTAAAGAACTACGTAACTGTCAACAAACAAGATTTATCGTGGAGATAAAAGAAACTTTAAATAATCTTGAATAGGCGAATGTCTCAGTGAAAAATAAAATAAAAATATTCTATCCGCTTGTTAGACATGAGAGTTAAAATTAATCGGCCTCTATTGATTTATGTTTATCGACACGTATGAAACAACAATACAATAACAGGCAGATGATCTTGGTGTTATTAAATAACAATGGTTTGAAATAACATTTCAATATTTAGCTAGTTTTTTAATGAATGTGAAATTATAAATGACGAGCAAAAGTATTAATTAAATAATGTCCGCAAACATTAGGTCGATTTTATTTTACTTTAGTACATATCCTTTCTCAACACGGCCAAGTAAATTTTTTACGGGTACAAACAATATTTACATGTTGTTTATCACAAAATAACATTAATTTTCTAGCCCAAATAATAAAATACACAACATTCATAAACAACTAAAAAACACAAGCTGGCTACTCCTTCAAAGTCATAAAATACTATGATACTGCAAACGGAAGATGTATTGCGATGATAAAAATAAGCATTAAACAAACTAAAATATGTGTACATATCAGTCGGAAATAATCGGAAGAAAAGTTATTTTCATGCTTGTTAGGCATATGTGATAAAAATAAATCTAATAAAAATAGACTATTAGCGTATATAATATAACTATGACAGTCCGACCGCCTTAAAGAGGCATTTTTTCTTGCACTGCTAAGAATTGGCCAGAGAATATGCAGCAAAGCCTAGGGAATAACCTTAGGATGGCTATTGGTTATAAACCACAAGTGGAGATTCCTGGTCATGTACGGAGCTCTTGTATGATGACCAAAAACACTGCATAAGGAAATACAAAACAAACTGCAAAGTTTAAAAAGACTAGGCGTGTCTTATCATAACAGGGACAATGCATACTTGCTCACAACAGCAATTGAAATCAAAGTTGATCTCGCGCCTTTACAAATTCATGTACAGTATGAAAGGTGGCTTTCGAGTTGTGCCAACAGTCTTCTACTGTACAAATAAATAAAACCAGTTCTATAATGGTACTTGAGAAAATGTGTGGAAAGCTCAACTTTTACAGACTCTTCCAAGAATCCATGCAATCCAACTCTGTGCAGATATAAAGTAGAAAATGAAAGGAGCATTGGTTTACATACTTTCGGTCAGCCAGGCAACTATAGTCAACATGACATTGAATGCGTGTGAATTTAGCTTCAATCTAGTCGGGAAATGCCTAAATTGTCTAATAGCCCTTGTAGAACACAACTAGGCTAACTTGATGACCTGGTTCTGGGACAGGAAAGTATAGAAGGAAACGAACAAGCTGATCAACTAGCCAAAGAAGGGGAAGCCCTCTCAGCCATGAGACCGGAGCCACAATCAGACGCTCCGTAGCCTGTGGTGCACAACACACCAGACATGAGGCAAAGCTAAGATGTTTATAAATCTCTAGGAAAGGACGACGAAGAAACTACGTCATCCTCAGCAGGCAAGATTTGAGGAAAATTATTCCTGATCATCATTCAAATTCCGTCCTTTTTATTTCACCATCCATCAGGTATATCGCGTTGTGGAACGCATGGGTTTTCCTAGAAGTATTTCATGTCTTTCAAACGGTCTGACAACAGGGGTTGTTACTAAGATCATAGGGTGTCTTTCCAAGTTCATATAATCTCACCTATTTATCCCATCCTTGCAGTTTTTTCCTACGGCTGAAATCCCACTATATTTGCTATGTCCAATATTCGGTGGTTCATTCGGTGGTTAATCAAGGTTAAAGGCGATAAATCCCAATACATAACTTTACGCAGAATAGAAAGATTTGTGTACCTACCCAATGTTGCAAACTACAAATTACAATCTGAGATGCAAGTTACACTTGGACAAACTCTCCAAACTGTCTAGCTAATGAAAAAAGACTTCACACTACTCCATGGATTTGCGGACTTAAACTGTAAGGTGCAGAAAGCGTTCTAATCTAAACCGAATACGACCTGTTCCTTCGTACCATCTTTAAAGCACCCTTACAACCCTACCATGCAATCCAATATGTCTCAGATAGCCCAGCCTCGATACATCCACACCAAACTAACCACAAATCTCAATACTCTCAATAGAAATCAATCAAATCCAATCCTCCCAGAAAATTCCACCAGGCCGAGGGCTCCGTGATCACCTGGGTACTCAATAAGCCAATCATCCTTCGTTGACAATCAGACTTATCATGTTAAATTTCTCATGATGGTCATAATTAAATGATTTCCTTGGTGCATTTTCTTTTGCATTTGCAAATAATAAACAAACGAGTTATGATACCGCAACTATTACCAAAAATATTGTATTGTGTGATTTCTCCTTGAACCTGTAATTTGTTCAGTCATGTTTCTGATACGTCCGGTGCCTAGTCTCTGCATTTAGAGACGCGTTTCGGTATTTTGTCATCTTCAGTGGCCGCAAAATCCATTAAAAATGGTGCAAACAAGAAAATATTCAATCGTAAATTAGCAATAACACAGTCACCAGAGCAAATCGATAGTCAGGATGATAAAAAAAATCAATAAATAAACAAAAGTGGGCGTACATGACAGCTTGTTAAGCATTGGTGATAAAAATTAATTACGCCTCTATTTGCTTTTAGTGCTTGTCGTTGAGGATTAATTCTACAGTTTGCTTCATGTCTCAATCGCTCTTTATTTAATAAATAAAAATATAAAAACGTTATGGCGTCTTCCTTGAATGTAGACAATCTAATTAGAAAATTCATAATTTCTCGATCGTACGAATTAGAATTTGCTCGTTTTGGGGTTTAATTTTCCTTTTTGCGTTATGTATTTAATGAATTTAAATGCTTAATGAGCTAATGAGACCGTGCGATTTAAACCATGTGGAGTCATAGCCGACGTTAATCTCGGAAATAACAAGTTATGGATGGTATGACGGTCATCGGATTATTAACGGTCGTTTTCTCCGACAATAACGCGACCCCGTTAGTTCTCGTATAATAAAAGCAGGACGCGGAGTCGGATTTCTCTCCGAATCTTCAGCGGTATTTGCCTTGAATCGTTCTGCAGGAGCGTTTAACGCCCTTTTCAAAACGCCCGAGGCAAAAGAAGAACGCTCGGGCTCTGCTAATGGGACTTCCTCATTGCTGAAACGAGTGACGTGGTCGCCAAACGAGTTCCGTGCGATTTGAATAGAATTGCGACTCTATTCAATACTCGGCAATTTTCCAAGTCATTTTGTTGGAATGCAGCAACATGAGTTGGTCATATTGGTTAAGCAATTGATGTGTCATTTGTGCAAGGTGCGCTTTTGACCTCGACCGACTGACAACGTGAATTTACAATCTGAACTCATTTAAGACCTCTTCCTATCTTAAATACTTACCACACTTCTATTGGCAACAAACAAAAGATATTCAACTGGATCAGGGTCTATAAAAATATGGGCATTCCTGTTATATCAAAAAAGGATTCCCACCGTTCTCAATGTCAGCATTGACATTTTCCCCCAAATAAGAAACGCGTTCTATTCAGTAAGAAAATAGGAAAATTCCTAAGGGGCTCTCTCATGAGTCAACCCCGGGGTAGTTCGAGTGGGTTGGGGGTTAGAAACGAGTGTGGAAATAAACGGGACCCTTCTCCCCCCCTTTAGGTTAATGCTACCTTATTGACTAGGTCTAGACTATGTGCAAGGTCTTCGGCCCTTTGTTGATTACATATATTTTTCGAAATTGCCCTAAATGATTTCTTATCCCTACAAACAACAACTGAAATACTCCATCTTTAGAAATTATACTTTGACAAAGTGTCGTGCTATGTTTTAATGCTTATTTGAGTTGTTATTACGTTATTGTTGTGCCCGAACGTTACGACATTCTATCGATAAATTAAGGATCCATTGAGCCTTACGACAAAATATATTACAGAAAGGTTAACCTGAAAAAACATAGTCGTTTTTATTAACGAAAATCCAGATTTTGCTTACCAATAATCTAGTACTAATTTGTAGTTAGAAGATCTACTCATATATGGCATACATCTATTGCATGGTATGAATTTTCTCCTTCCATCGTGACTATTTACAGACAGGAGGAGGCGAAGGGTGAAGGTTATTTCTGGGATTTGTTGAGTTTGATCCTCCATTACTTGAACCTCTTTTCAAACAGGTGGTATTGTCCTGGAGGTTTCTGAAAGCTACTAATGGATCTGGTTTGGGTTCTGTAATGGACCTATAGGATTGGGTAGTAAGTAGTAGTAAATGGGGTAAGGTTTTGAATATTTCAGAGGATGTTCGTGGTGATGAAGTCAAAACTTGGCGATTTTATTACACGGAGGTAAATGATGATGAATTTGTGACAAACAAAACCTTGGCCTGAAATATTATCTCTTTTTTTTTAAATACTTATTCTTTTTATCTAAGGTCTTCATTGAGATGGAAAAGTTAGCGTCATGAGCGAGATTCGAACCCGCGACCTTCGGCTCATTACGCCGCTGCTCTAACCGCTTGAGCTATCGTGCCTTCAAACAGCGTCGTACAGAGCCGAAGGTCGTGGGTTCGAATCCCGCTCATGAAACTAACTTTTCATCTCAACCAAGCCTTAGATAAAAAGAATAATTAATTGAAATAATTACTATAGGGTCAATTATGACCACTAAAAATATACGGATTATAGTTTTTATTGACCAAAACCCTGATTTGGCCCCAAAATTATCTAATAATTGGACAGTTCATATTCTCATCGATATGGTCCTTCCAGATTCATTCAGAAAGAAACTCAACGATCTTTTCTGCCCTGAGGGTGAAAAATATATTATCGAAAGTTTGGTCTAAACCAATATTTCCGTTTTTATTGGCCAAAACTGATTTCAAGATAGAAGAAACAAATTCTGCTGTTAATAGTTTGATATTATTTGGCAGGATCCGCCAACTTAGATATTATTGTTAGACCAAATGAGGGTTTTAGTCAATCAAAACGGCAATGTGATCGAGCTAAACTATTGACCATATAGTACGTCTCTGGGTACAAAGGTTACTAAAGATGGAAGAAGCACGACTTTACACAAATTGATCAATTCTTAATATCAATCCTAAATGGTATGTTTTAATATGTCATTCAGTTTCGTTTAAATTGAGCTTCAATCTCGTAAGAAACTGCAAGTTGTGTGATTGTTTTCGCGAAGCTTGCACAATGGCACAACACGGCGCATTTATTCTCGCTGAGTTAAACTTGATATTTTTCAGCTTACTTTTTCTAATATACCCAAGACAAATGTAAAATTAAGACGTGCTTTCGATTGGCTTACGAAATTTACAGTTGATATCGTTGGGCAACTCATTTAAGAGAATGAATCATCGTTTAATAAACCCGTTGCTTGTTTTCTTCGCAAGGGACACTTTCTAGTCCAGTTAACTTCCTTAGAAAAAACCAACCGGTCTAGTCATCTGGTTTCAATTTGGCAAACCGTTTTTTAACGTAAATAATTGACTGTGTCAATTAACTTGAAACATCTTAAGTTCTTTCAGACTTTACTGCTATAAAGTTGGAAAGAAAAGTTCTTACAAAAAAAAATTCTTAATTCGCTAATAGGGTGCGTCTACCAACCTCGACTCGAAGAGGAATAAAGGTCAAAAAGCAATATCGAAAACGTGTTTAACTTTGGTTGAAACATAGTTTATGCCGTCCGACGGAAACGTCGAGCTTTAAAAGCTTTCAGCGTTGTTGGTCAAATTAACGAAATTCCCCCCGGCTAAGTTGGGGCAAAAATCAAGTCAGGACTCCACTCGACGGCGCTTTGGCCAATTCGGTTTGTTAACCAAAATTTCCGGACGCACCGGTTAATTAAAACAAGGATTAGATTTGTTAACGGTGTGAATTATCGGCCTTGTTTTAACTCACCGCTTAAAACATGGATCTGCAGGGACGAAGTTCGTGTGTTTACCAGCTAATTTCTGGTACTTGCGGTCTACCAACACATTAGTCTATTTCATTCATCATTATCAAAGTTTTTTTTAAAATTTATAATGGCTTTTAATGTAACAGAAAATATATTGTCTCTACTAATAATATAATTCGGAAATTTTATTTTTTAGAACAATTGATTCACGACAAATATGTTTTATTTGGGTCAATATGTGTGTACGAAATCAATGACCATTTTTGCTTACTATATATGATAAATTATTTTGATAGCGTTTTAAATACCCTTCCATAACCAAGCGGTTTTTTATCGTCAACGAACGTCCAGGTCCGTCTATTCTCACTGTTTGGCCTATTTAGGCATATTGCTATTCAAAACTACATTGTTTTTGCTAAGGGGTTTGATAACGTTTCTTTAAAAATGATTGTTTATTATTGTTTTATGGCCGGTGACCTATCATCAAACACGAGACTAAGTGTTTTTACATCAGTTCTACTACGTTAGATTTAAAAATTATTGTACAACAGGGCTTTGGATTTTCTGCAAACATTGACAAATACAGTCATTGTTTAAATATTGATGCTTGTTGCTCCGCGCAAATGTGATTTGATAGTTCCTAACCTGTATAAAAATATTTGCTGTAGTGCACCTTTTTTTTAGAGTCACATATGAAAATACATATTACAAATTGGAGCGTTTATGGTTTCTTTTGCTCTCGGTCACTACACTGCACCCAGCGGACACAGGTACTAGCCAGCTACTGGTACTCAATATGAGGCATTATGTCGGGTTCTTAAGATAAGAAAGTGTAGAAAGTCTTGCGCAGAGTTAGGATGGATCGAAAGCTTGGATCAGTGGTTTGGCAAAAAGAATAATATTGAGGTCGTGTGGATAGTGAGTTTAGGGACGTAGTAAAGAGCTTTTGACAATTTCCCTGAAGTACTAGATACATTGATAGTGGATGGCATTACGGAACCCTCAAGTTCCGCTCCGTATGTCCAAAGTGGTCGAAATAAGGTTTTGTATAAAGTAAGTCGAGGTTCGACGGTCAAAGCTGATTTCGATCCCGAAAGTCTTCATAGATGTCCAAGCCTTTTTTTAAGTTGTCTGTTATGTCTTGGGTATGGATTGAACGCAGTCTGCTGCCTAGTTCTAGTCCTAATTATTTCACATGAGTGGAAGTCCTCCACTTTTTGTACCTCAAGCGCTTGGATGTTTGAAGTCTTATAGATAGATTGCGATGTCACACGCAAGGTGGTAATTTTGGTTTTGGGATGTGTAGGAAAATCAGAAACATAACTAGCATAAAGGATCGAACCAAGAATGCTCCCTTGCAACACCTGACTCTGACGCAGTGGTCAATTTCCGAATGCTAAATTTTAAAAGTACCTTCCTTCTTAGCTGCATTTACTAGGACTAATTCTAATAGAATTTGATTAAATTGACCGTTTGATTCTCAGGAAGCACTCCATTCCGATCCAATTCGCCAAATCTTCGGTACAATTCCGTCCTTGTCAAAAGTTTCAAAATATACTTGTTTAAATTTATGTAAAACATAAACTAACTTAGTTCTCGAAGAAAGTTCTTTAAATAAAATTTACACAGTTCATATTTTCTTTTGGTTAAATGGTTGAACTCATCCATCAAGTTGTTTTGAATAATTTTCGAACAAAAGGACATCTGTTTCTTCTGAAGATTTTTTTTTCTTCGTGTTCTTGTTTAATTATATTTTATTCGTAGGGTAAGAACGTTTTACGACTATTCTGGGCTAGCCGGTGACGAATCGATTCGTTCAGATCGAAGGTGGCCTTACCCCCTTACTATGCAAACAACTTAGGTGGACGGTTATATTTCTTATTTACTGCCGTTTATTATTATATTGTTTCTAATTTGAATAATTTTGAGTTGTTTATATCTTTAAAAATTAATTTTATTTAATTAAAATAATAAGAGGATAAATTTTGAAAAACGTTTGATCGAATCTTGTGTTCATTATTTGTACTAGTTAATGGATAGTTATTAAAATTAAACGTGATAATTTAGTTCATTATTAATTTGAGATATATTAATTTTTTTAAATCCATCAAATAATGGATTGAAATCCATTGAAATTTAAGTTTAAAAAAAGCAATCATTTTTATTAAAAAAACTCTTCAAGGCTGTTCTTCGCACTACCCATTCCCCACCCTATAGAAATTCTCTTCAATAAAGGCTATTCCTAAACCAAACAAACCCATACACCTTCCTAGTTCCTACAGACCAATCAGTATTTTACCTATAATCGGGAAGATTCTCGAAAAACTACTGTTGCTCAGCCTGTGTAAAGAAATTCCATCCTATATTATTCCTAATCACCAATTCGGCTTTCCGAGTTGCCTCTCGACTATTCACCAAGCTCATTGCGTTATAGACACCATTGCCACTGCCCTCGAGCTGAAACAGTACTGCTGCGGTGTCTTCCTGGTCATAACTCAGGCATTTGATGGGATATGGCACTCAAGGGCATCCTACCATCAACTCAATTCCTTATAGTAAAATCATACCTTACACACCGTCACTTTTAAACTGTCCAAAACACTTCTTTCTCTTCCATTTACCCGATTCTCGCTGGTGTTCCACAGTGGTGTTTCCCTCCTCTAAACAATCTACACAGCTGATCTACCCACTCACCCTAACACTTTCATCTTTACCTTTGCCGATGACACATAAATACGCATCTCCGATAAAGACCCCGTTACAGCTTCATGTAACTTACAAAATCACTTACACGCACTCGAATCCTGGCTCTGCCAATGGGGAATTAAGGTTGATGAAAGTAAATCTAAACATATTGTTTTCACTCTTAACAAAAAACTCTCCATCCTTTATATTTCAGTTATCTTCCCATCCCCGTTGCTAACCACGCACGATACCTTGGACGGTACCTCGACAAACAACCTACATGGAATCCCCTTACATGACTCAAACGTACAAATTTAAATACAAGATTCAGACTGCTAAACAGACTACTTGACAAGCGATCCAAACCTTACACTAACAAACAAAAAAAGACTATATACTGCCCTGCTAGCCCCACTATGGACATACGAGCTTGAATTCTACGGAACCTCTAAGCGTCCCAATCTTACAGGCAGGCTACAAACCGTACAATCTAAATTTCTTCGAACAATGCTCCCTTTTATGCCAATAACCATACAAATCATACCGACTTAAAAATCCCATTCGTATCCTACCTTGCCCAATTTCGTTAGAAAAATTTTCATTCTAAATTACCCGATCACTCAAATCCCTTCATCCGGGAATTTATCATCCTCAAAACTACCCGCTAATCCTCTTCTGAAACTGAACGTTGGCCACGTGACAACTTAACGACTCACGTCGGCAGAGGATAGTTGCCAAGTGATCTCCACCTTGTTGGTGAACTAACGGCTCCCATCACTGGATGGACGCCGTACATGCTTTACATGCCCTTTTGTATGTCCGAGATTCAACTTTGTGGCACGATCACACAATATAATAACAATTTCAATATGTTTGCTTGTTTCATATTTAAAGCGCAATTGTAAATAAAGACATGAATTTAAAAAACTAGCCATTTGACATTTACATAAGGTAATCGATAGGTAATTGCTTCCAGCTGCTATTTTTTTTTTTTTTTTTTAATATAGGACCGAAAAGCAATCGAAATTTCATATCGGGAATATTCAGAGGGCTAATAAGCGAGAAGTGAGGGGTTGGAAAAATTGCTGCTAGTGATAAAGGTAGTAACATTAAAATTTCCATATTCCATCGACGGCCGGAATTGGCACAAGCACAAAAAAGCGCGTGGAAACTAATGAGTTAGATACCATTGGACGAGTATTGGCCCCGCATGGAAATAGAAAATTTTTATTTCTCTTTTTAGCTTCCGATATATATTCCACTTACGCCGCCATAGGGATGAATTGTTCGCAGATGCAGAAATGTTTCTAAACAGCACTTTTTTCTTTTTCTATTTTAGACAGGGTTTGTTTTGAAACCGTAAATAAGCACTAGTTTATACTTATCAGCATTTAGCATTATAATAGCATACCCGTTGGTCTTGTATTTTTTCATTGTATATACAAAGTCAGTCGTGACAACTCATATTTATGCAGTGTATACAGAAAAAGCAGGCCTTTATATTTCATCGCACACAATAAATTCTCTATAATTCAACCTGTCGCCTCCATCGTCATCTATGTATCACGTGTGTGATTCACGACTTAATTTGAATTTGTGTTGACCACAGGTCAACTGAGCATCCACAATTTGCCGGCGGTTAGCTCCATTATTCCATTGGATGAGTCATGATATCCCATTGAGAAAAAAAAATCCAATTTAATCCTCTGGGAATCAGGTGTGTGTCATCTTGTTAAACGTTTTCAACCAAGGTGACGAAACTTCTTTTCATACTTGTTTAATTCGGAACGGATTTATTGGAAAAGAATAATTTTGGTTAATCTTTAAGTAAGCTTCAGGTGGTACTCATAATAAAATCAGAGATGGCTAGACTCTTGACCTCAGGATGTTTGAAGGACGTTATTAAAAATCGACTGGCTTATCTGGGAGAATGTTTTAACGACCTCGGCCGAATATTTTGTTGACCTTCTGCCTAAAAGTTTATATACTAGGACGAATATAGTTATGCTTTTTCCAACATGGTGTACTTACTTATATTTTTGATTAGATTAGAATAAACCCGATAGGGAAACTTCAACACGATTTATTGAAGGAAAACAAATCCTGATTCCATAAATCCAAATTTCGTTTTAATATGTTGTTTAAAGATAGTTGGGACTATCGGTCATCTGTGGTGACTAGTTGACACTGCCTTTTTAAGTTGTAATATTTGAGTCTAGTGTGAGGGGTCAACGTCAGTCTGATGTCAATGAAAAGTCCCAGGTACAGTGCAATAAGCTTCTATTTGTAATAATAAGGAGGAAGTAAAGTAATAGAAGTTGATGGCGTCTATTAAGTTCCAATCGTTAAAGCCTAGTGTGTTAGCCTACGTCAGCCTCATGCTCATGAATAGTACCGGTAAGTTTATTAAAGAATAAGGATCTGGTTCAAATAGAAAGGAAGAAAATTAATGTGGAGAGAAGTTGGTAGGGACTTTTAAGTTCCAGTCTTTCAAGTCTAGTGTGTGGGTTCTCCTTCAAACTCTTGTCTATGAATATTACCAGGTACTGTACAGGAAGTTACGTAGGTCTGGTTGAGGTAGAGAGAAGGCAAAGTAGTGCAGAGAACAGTGCTTCTTTTAAATTCCTGCGCGTTCCAACACAACCTCATGTACATGAATAGTCCCAGTTAGCGAACAGTAAAGTTATGAAAGTTTGGTTGGAGTAAGAAGAATGTAAATGAACGCGGAGAGCTGGTGGTAGTTTCTTTTAAGTTACAGTCCTTCAAGTCCAATGTGATGGTTCTATGTCAACCTCTTGTTCATGCTAGTCCACAGATAACGTACAGTACATAATAATGCTGATCTGGTTGAAGTAGGGAAGATATAGAGTAGTGTGGAGAACAGTTGATAGCGTCTTTTATGTTCCAGACTTTCAAGTCTCGAATAAGGGTTCTACGTCAACATCTTGTTCATAGACATTCCCAGGAGGCATATATTATCATAGGTTTGATATCTAGCTGAAATAGAGAGAATATAAAGTAATGTGGAGAGCAGATGTTATTTTAAGTTCCAGTCTTTCAAGTCGTCTCAGGTTGCATACAACATTAGGATAAAGTATGAAGTTGATATAGGAAATAGGTAAAATCATTTTTTATAATGATTGGTTATGAAACGGAATATAAAAAGAATTGAATGTATGCTAACCTTAATCGCCCGAGTAGTGCTTTTCATAAGCGATGATTTATAGAAGTGAGATCGTACTTACTCTTCCAGTTGTACTTACTTCTGGAGAAAATATATTTCTCCATTTATGCCGTACTCAATACCGTTTATTTATTTGGGAATACAGAATGAATAAAAAGGAGAGGTCTTTTTGATTTATTACGACGGAGTATATCAACTAACAGCGTGAAACATAATGTTTACCTTTGCGGGTGTATTTTTCACCATTTTTTCTGCATAGTCCTTCCACTTAATCGCGCAACGAAGGGACACGGCCTTTTATACGGGAAATTTATTATTTATAGCCCCTTGCCTCCCTGTTTAATTCAAGAATTTCATACCGCAGGGGCTTAAAAACATCGATAACCCGGCGGACAAGCTCCTGAGAGGAAACACTTCTTTTTTTTCCCCTCGGGGGTGTCGATTGCCAATAAATCGCCTCTGTTTCGTTTTAATACCGGTAAGTGACGACCTTGGAAGGCTTAATATGAAAGGAGGTTCTGTGAGTTATTTGAAAGGCTTGTTCTCTTATAGTAGGCCCTTGTACTGAACCCTTCCCCTCTCGGGTACAACTCCAGATGTTACACTTTATAAATCTGGACTGCATCGAGGCTGAAATATTGAGAAATAGATCTAGAACACGGGGAAACTACCCATTTCCCATTCTCCCAAGAAAAATCCACAAGGAATAGGTTTACAAAGCATTTTCAGACAGAAAAATACAATAACTTTTTATTTTCATCTCATATTCAACCTTACATATATCTTCCTCGTTTTACGGTCAAATTCATCATAAACGAACTACCAGTACATAAGTTGAACAAAATTAAAAAAAACAATCAAAGCTTGTTTTATTAATAATTTCGGCCGAATTACCCTCTCATTACTTTTTATTATAAATTATATTTCGGCCCAAAAAATATATATTAAAATGGTGCACGTAAGAAAATCTGGAAGGAATGAAGAAAAATTAATTAAAACCTGTTTAAAATTCACTGTTTCTTAATAAAACCTTTGATAACTTCATACCTATGTGTAAATGAAAACTTGACATTATAGATAGTCTAACCGTTGAAAATATGATTGATCATTTCGAATGAAATCAAATAAGACGATCCTATCAACGACAAAAAATTCAGATTAGTGGAAAGCTTGAAATAAACATGTTTACCCTCGTCTTTATCAAAAAACTGATAAAAACGCCTCTCGGGGAAATGTTTTTTTTATAATTACCTAAGAAAACCTATAAAATTATATTAATAAGAAATTAAAACAAATATTGTGGATTTGACTTTAGCACGGTGTTTGTTTTCAAAAGTAGTCTGATATGCTTTCGCAAACTCATCTCTTATCAGGATCGGTCTAGTCAGCTTGGCGAGGCCATATCTCAAAAACAAAAAAAAATGTTTATTTTTGAAAATGTAAAAAGATAAATATAAAGCATACCACGGCGATTTATGGTGTTGATTAACCAGTAAGCCAAGAATTGCTAAAATATCTATCAATATATATCCTGAAGTAAACGTATTTTCGATTATATGCTCTTCTATATTTTTTTAAAATATTTATCATTGTGAAAAATTAATTAACAAATTTTTGGAAAAATAAATCAATGACCGTTGTGATTCTTAAGCGTTAATAAATAAAAACAATTGTCAATACAAACATTAAAAGTTGTTCAAATATAAATTTCTCGTTTATCGCTATCTTCAACGCGGACTCGACCATCAAAAATATAATAATTATAATTTATTTATTATATGTAGTCACGATCTGATTAAATTTTGTTTATAAACATTTACCTAGCCGAGATAGGATGAGTTTAAAACCTACGAAGCCCCGTTTTATTGTCGTGTTCTGCCGTTGTAAAAAAAATTGCGTGCTTGTCTGCCGTCTTGTTTGTCTTTTGACAATAATGAATTGTTTAAATATAAATAAATTTGCTCTTTTGAATAGACTCATGCGATAGAAAATCAAACCATGTCCCTTGACGTTGACAAACATGTTTCAAGCATTAACATGAACTTATAATGGATTGAGATGGTTTTGAGACGGTATTGATTACCTCATTTCCAATCATGTGCTGTTTGTTTGTTGTCAAACATGTTTCACCTTTACTTAGTAAATTATGAATATAACTGCGGTCTTATTTATACTGAATCGCTAGCATTATTGAACAATATTGACCATTTATGATTCGGCCAAGTTTTCTGTCAATATTTTTTAGGCCTTGATAAAAAATGTAACGTAGCTTATTTATAACAGATATGTACCAGTTGTGATCAATATTGACCATTTATGATTTAACCAAGTCCTCTATCAATAATTTTACAAGCATTGTTACTTAAAAAAATTAATATGGCTTATTGATAATAGATTTATGCTAGTTTTGATCACTCACTTCAACTATCCTTATTTTTTTAAATTACAAAACAATTCGTAACGTAATAACGTATTCATAAGAGTTTTCGTCAATATTGACCTTCGATGTTCATACCACATCCTTTGCCAAATATTTTATTAAGATGATTTTGGATTAATATTTACTATTTATGACTCATCTAAATGCTTTGTCAGTTGTCAAACATTTTGGAGGTATTATTTTCTTTAAAGATGTATTAATGTAGTCTTATTGACTACGGTTTGATACGAATTTTTTGGTCAATGTGTGTTGATTAGTGACCGTTAGTCGATAATTATTCAGAAATCGTGAGATGCGGCCTGGTGTGCCATTTTCTTTATCGTGCCAACGTTTCGATCTTTATTGAGATCATCTTCAGGGCCTGGGATTTACAAACATTTTTTAAATTTAACAAATACATGTAGGATGTGGAAAAAAGTGAATGAATACAATGCAAAAAAAATATATTTTTGATATTCGATCAAAATTCTTTTTTCAAATATGTAAGTTTTGAAAAAATTATTGTACTCTGATTTACAATGGATAAATACGATTTTTGTTCAATATTGACCAAATATAATCCGACCATGTCCTCAGTCTGTTGTTTTGAAGTAGGATAATTTTTATTAGATTGTTACGATTTTTTTAATCATGATTTTCTTATGTTGTTGTGATTTGCTGGCATTAATATTAATATGGTCATACCTCATCTTAGGAGACGAGAATGTGACCAAATTTGTATCATATTGATTCTCACTCTTATGTCATCAACCCCTCCTGACACCTTTCAATTTAATATGCAACTAAACGTTTATTAATGCATGTTTATAGTTTTTATTGTCGTCGTAAAAATTTTAATCACTTGCGAAGGGTAGAGTTGGCTTGATCGAAAGGTTGTTTCCGCAATATTGACATCACCTACGTGAAACCGTGTGATGTCACCGTACCTACCTGAAAGGTGGTTCTCCTTTACGAAGAACCTTGGACCTGATCATATACAGGGTGAATTGCTACTCGTGCTACAAACTTCTCCAGTAGATTCTACACCCTAAAATGAACAAAAAAGTTCATATTGTCCATGGTCCGATTCTCAACCATTTCAGAGTAATTTCGCTTTTTATCGATTTTGAAAGATATCACGTCCTGGCGTCGGAAAATCGTGATATCTTTTAATCTAAACATTTCTCTNAATGGTTGAGAATCGGACCATGGACAATATGAACTTTTTTGTTCATTTTAGGGTGAAGAATCTACTGGAGAAGTTTGTAGCACGAGTAGCAATTCACCCTGTATAGTCTTACCTTTCCTTTTATTTCCAGCCAGTGGTAATTCCGAAATGTGTGTACACCTACGCCGAACGATATAGCGAAATCGTATTACAGACCCCTCCATAATTAGTCTAATGCATCCTTCTTCCTTAACTTTCTGACGAGAATAACGGTGGGGCGTTTTGAGAAAAGAAAGGAAGTACCCGTTATTTAAACGGGCTTCTTAGGTTTCCGTTGAAAAGAAACCTAACAGTCTAACGAGTCAATTTACGAATGTCATTATCTTACGAAAGGCAGGCTCATAAAGCCTGATTGTGGACGTACGAAAGGAAGCTAATTGACCTATCCTCGGGTGTTCTGCGTTAAAGGTCAAAATCAGGAACCGAGCGAAATAGAATCCAGATCGATAAAACTGGTGTCAGATTGTCTGCATCCCATCGAACCGTCTCGTCCGGGAAAAACACGGCGTTTCGTTTATTAATCGCAAAGATGATTTTAACAAATGGAAGCAATTACCTAAAGAGGACGAATGAAAGTTTTAATGCCCTTGGACTTCTGGAGGGTATTAAATAAGCCGTTTCGGATAAGCACTTTCCTACTAACTGCCCAATTTTTCAAGTTAATTATTAAAATTGCTCGCTTGAATTGTCCGACTGCTCGGAAACAAGAGCAGTTAAAAGAGTAAGCTCATCGCCAAAAGGAAAACGTACATAACGAAAATGGGGAACCGTGTAATGAAACGAAAGTCAGAATAAAATAGCTTCATAATTTTTGAAAACAAGAAATACTAAGTCTGTGAAAAATTTTATTTGAGCCACGGAAGAAATTCCAAAGGGAAAGATTTGAACCCGAAACCTTTATGTGACAAATACCAGACCTTGGCTACCTAATGATCACGGCCACCGGGCATTTGTTATGAAAGTTTCACTTCCTTGATATCTGACATTGAAGTAGAAAGTGGAAACAGTAAAAAAAAAAAGTTAAAAAATAATTTATACGAATGACAAAGTTGCCTTTGTATAAAATGAAATAGTTTTCTATTCCTTTCCCCCGACCAATGTAATAACTAATAGCTATCACTTTTTTTATCTATAAAAATGAACATTTTAAACTATTCAATTAATTAATTGAGTAAGATATTGGCTGAGATAAAAAAGTCAGTGTCACGAGCGGTATTCGAACCCACGACCTTCGGCCAAATACGCCGCTGCTATACCACTTGAGCTATCGTGGCTTCGATCCACTCGGACACCATCTTTCCATCTCAACCCGCCTTTCGAATTTTCTCTCCTTTTTGCCATTTTTCAAATGTCTTGTATTTGATAATCGGCGACAAATGAAATGGCCACAGAGAGCTTTAGTGATGTATACTTCATTTTACTTATTAAATCCATTAGGTTTCCTTGTCCGATTGACCAAAAAAAATTATTTTCGAATAATTAATCTTTAAGTAAGGTATTGGCTGAAATAAAATTTGTGACATTTTAAAAATGGCAAAAAGGAGGGAAAATTCAAAAGGTGAGTTGAGATGGGAAGTTGGTGTTCAAGTGGATCCAAGTCACGATAGCTCAAGTGGTAGAGGAGCGGCGTATTTAGCCGAAGGTCGTGGGTTCGAATCCCGCTCGGGACACTGACTTTTTTATCTCAACCAATATCTTACTTAAAGATTAATTAATTGAAAAGAATTTATTTAGTCAATCGGACCACGAAACCTAATGGATTTTAAACTATTGTTCAGAAGAGATGTATTACAAATTTTATTTTGAGAGCTATCTATATCACCCCAAGTTTTATCACTGTATTCAAAATATCCAGAGCCAATTATCAATAAATCCTTTCGAAAAGAATTATTATCAAGTAAATTCCTTGAAATATTAATAAAACTTAAAAATTATTTCCTTGAAATACAGACTCTATGTACTAAAACATAATATTTTTCTTTGTTTTTATTAAAATCATAGTCTTAGAAACATTCTTTGCAATAAACCCTAATATAAGATTGATCTAACGCCTCCTTTCTTAATATATTATAGAGAATTACTTAAATTAAACCTCCTTTTTTTGTTAAATACTAAGTGGTTAGCTTTATCTCCACGTGCTCAGTAATTAAACAATATAATTTTATTTATAATTCTTAACAAAAAAGATTAAAAAGAAGAAACAGAAGAGAACAAGAAGACGTTATTATTATGTGTTATCAGAATCGGCATTGTAAAAGTAACTTGGAATGATGAGTATTTCATAATTAAATAACTTAATTATTGATTAAACAGCGCTTCGCATATTTTCAAAATTAGGTACAGGTTTGAATTAATTGTCGGATGAGGGTGAGAATTTTTTAATTTAATTTTTGTTTGTTTTACCACGGAAAACGAAATTCGTGCATACTTTCTAAAGTAATTTTCAAGATTGACAAATCCCTTACAATCTTGGTACAGATGTATTAAAAAATAGTACTTCAATAAACATTGAGCAAATTCTTTAAAGTTTTAAGGTTTTAGCCTTTATAACAGATTTAGACGTGTTTTATCCAATATTGACCATTTATGATTCAACCAAGTTCTTTTTTAGTAATTTTTAGGCATTGGTACATTAACAACTGTAATGCCATATAGCTAATTTATAACAGATCTATACCAGTTTTGGTCAATATTGACCATTTATGATCCATCCAAGTTCTTTATAAATAATTCTCCAGACATTAATATGTTTTAAAAATGTAAGATGGTTTGTTGATATCAGATTTTTGCTAGTTTTGGTCAATATTGACCATTTATGATCCATCCAAGTTCTTTATCAATAATTCTCCAGACATTAATATATTTTAAAAATGTAAGATGGTTTGTTGATATCAGATTTTTGCTAGTTTTGATCAATATTGACTATTCATCATCAAACCAATTCCGAAGTCGTCAATCAAGATTTCGACATCAATTTTTTTCTTTTAAACAACAATACAGTTGATGATACTACGATCATATGATCATGTGCTCACTCTGCTGTCAAACATGGATGCGGCATTATTATTTAAAAAAACAGTTAATTTAAATTTAAGAAATTCATAAAATCACCTAAAAGCGTGCAATTTTGTAGGTGATAAGAGCACGTCTGATTTTTGTTTCTCTTAACCAATAATTATTACATCGCATATTCCAGTGCTAATACAAAGATCCTTGGATTTACTGGACGGATTAGTATAATCGGACAGGGTTGTTGTTGAAATATGAAAACCTATAAATTTCATAATTGTAATGAAAATCCATTAATTAATTGCAGTAGGGTGTGAAAGCTAAGCTCGCCCATGCGGAACATGTTCCTAATGTTATTTCGATTATTTACCTTTGTACAATCTGTAAAAAATATAAAAAAATATAGCTAATCCATTTTTTGTTTCAGGTGAGCCCTTTATATTCCTTGCTGTTTTTAAGTACGGTAAGTCATTATAAAGTGAACTTAACGTTTTGACGCCGCCTTCACCAATTAAGCCCAGTGGTATATGTTTGTTACCAATTACACACAGTCTGGCCCCTCGAATAAGTCGTTCCCACCTCCCACATGGTAGGACAGCAGGGGTCAATTGAACCAATTCACTGCCGTACACGCTAAGCCTTCCTTGTTTAAACCCTTATATTTGAAATATCGAATAATAATTGACTACAGTTGCAATTGGATTCCTTCTGACTGGAAATGACCCTGAGGAATTTGATGAATACGCTGTGATATTTCTCAGAAGGATTTGTCGCAAAAAGATGCACCTGTTTCGCTTTAACTATGGCCTGTCATTAAAAACATTGCTATCCGTTGATAAATCTCAATTTTGATGTCTTCTCAGAAAAATAATAAATTCAGATGATGACTTTTATCGTAAAGCGACACAGTTTTTGTCATGTTTTCTTAACATTTCTTAAATTAAAACTGCATGGTAAGCGTTTTATTATCACTCGTCCTATTTAAAAGTCGTTAAGATCACTGTTATTGATGAAATGTTACCCATTTGACTTGTAGAATATTGTTTTTGTTAACATTTAGTTACTAAAGTAGATTGTCAGATATAGCGTTTCATAAATAATTCATTCAACAAAGGAATGGAAATATTGTAATGCTGTAACATTCCATGTTTAGTTGAAAGTATTTACAACAAGATTTTAGTGTACAGCTTGCTGACTTCTAAAGCGTTATCTTTTTTTGTAAAAAGAGTGTCAAGGGGGAAGTCCCGTTCTGAAACCGATTTACTCAACCGTCGTGCTTCATGTTCATATGTTAAAAGGTCTCATTTCGTGTGGTATGCAAAATACGAAATGTCCTCGACAATTTTATATTTAACAGAAATTGAAAACCTGGCTTTTAAGACCTCAGGTGAAATATATTTTTACTTTTTAAGAAAAAAAGAACAAAAACATACTTTTGTGTTTAATAGTTCGAATTGCACGTGCTGACGGACCTGTGAAAACTTGAGTTTGTTCCGTTTGAAAGCCTCCGGAATTATTTCCTTTGCCTTTGAAATAACAGCTACAGGCAATAGTTGTGATTGGCAGACACCCTTTTTCCGTTCGCAGCGAGCAGAAAGCTACTCTTTTAGCGCCTCAAATATTTATTCTAAGTTTTCACGATCATTCTACACTTTTCAACACTTTTTCTTTCACACTCGGTTTTCTCTAAATGTACGCTAGTATCGCTGCACTTCGAAAAGGCAAAAACTATAATCATCATTAAGGTCCGTGTGCGAGAAACAAACAACTTATATACAATTCATATACATACTTTGTTTGTCTCAATTTTAGGAATTCTATTGTGGTGTCTTTCACTCACCCTCTTTCTCTCACTCTCTCTCTCTCACTCTCTCATTCTCTCTCTCTCTGTCTCTCTCTCACTCTCAATCTCTCTCGCTCTCTCTTTCTCTCTTGCTCCTTCTATCACTTTCTCTCACTCTCTCTCTCTTTCTTTCTCTTCCATCCATATTAAGGTTGTTGCAGACCCATACAATTTTTCTGTCGTCTCTTACTCTTCCAATCTCTCTCTCTCTCTCTCTCTCTCTCTCTCTCTCTCTCTCTCCATCTATCTATCTATCTATTTATATATCTATCTATCAATTTATATATTTTTCTCATCGATGTTCTCTTCGTCCTAATTATGAAAACATGTCTCAATTACTTCTCTATTGTCTATTACAGTTAAACTATTCAATACCCCAAAATTTAAAATTGAATTTAAAGACTCTAGGCAACATTAAACTTAATTTTAGATCGATAAAAAAATTTTAACGATAGATGGATATTTTCATCTATAATCAACTATAGTAGTATCTAATATATAATTTTTGCTACACAACAATTTATGCACCAAATAGTTTCATCCACTCTCTCTATTTCTCTTTTATTTTTATTTTTACTCACATTATTTTTCTCCCATGCTCTCATACACTCACTCACTTTCATTCTCTCTCTCCCTCTCCTCTCTCTCTCTCCTCTCTCCTCTCTCTCTCCTCTCTCTTTCTCCCTCTCTCTCTCTCTCTCTCTCTCTCTATATATATATATATATATATATCCATCTATCTATCTATCTATCTATCCATCTATCTATCTATCTATCTATCTATCTATCTATCTATCTATCTCTCTNGGGAAATTATTTTGATTAAAGAACATTGCTTTAAAGTAACTAGTTTCTTTTTTTTTGTTTAATACCAAAATCCTGCATTATTTTCCGGACAACCCAATAGAACCCATTATATTTTTGTTGTTGTCAAGAGGCCACCTGTTCGATTCTCCTGGCCTTCTATAGAAAAACGTCGTGCCGCTCGTCTCTTTTTTCTCTTTCTCTATTTTGTCCTATTGTGAGGAAGGGCAATAATCTGAAAAAGCAAGGTAAGCTCCTTCCAGTAGGAAAGTGGTTTTGTCTTAATTGAAAGCGATTTTATTGCTATTCAGCAAATACAAAAATTTTCTGGTAAACGGACCGTGTAAAATGTCGCACAAAGCCCGGTGTGTTTGATTATATGACACATGAATCAAACAAGACCTTAATTGATGTGAATCACCTCACACGTGTGAAACGCAAATAAAGAATTTTCGAAACGTAAAAACTGATAGATCAAATCGTGTCTTCCTATCGAAGATTTTCACATCCGTTGCGGAAGGAAATGAACCAAAGATATGTCAATTACAAAACATGATCACGACCTTATCCAGTTACGCCGTCGGTCGATAAAGTCCCATTTTAGAGGTCAGCCGAGAGCTTTAATCATATCCGCACATTTAGAAGAAATACCTGATGGATATCTTCCATACAATCTTGTTATTGTAATATTGCCTCTGTACAAATTTCTCCTGAAATAAATAAAATACCTCGTTAAATCTGTGAAATATGCACTAATTCACCATATTTATTCGTTATATGGTTGGTCGCAATGCAAATTTTAAACTTTGGACTTAGGACAAAATAAACAAATACCCTTGGGGGTAAAGACCAGGTAGACCTTTTCTTCAGCTTGTTTTACGAGGTGATAGCAGGCGTGGGTCCGACAGTCCGACACCTTTATCTCGGCACACTATCGCGGGGCCAAATATTGACAATTTGCCCCTGTTGACATTATACGGATGCCAGTTTTAACCCCGGCCCCTGGTCGTTTTGGCCTTTTTTTATCCTCAAGTAAAGCTGTAAACGTCCTGTCTTCTTTCTTCTTTTATACAATCATATCATCGTTGAGAAGCTGTAGTATCCTATTTGATATTAGATATTTAATTAATTATAACAACATAAACGGAAAAAATTGTTAAAGGATCAAGATTATCAAACAATTTTCGTACTTACGTGATTAAAATTAAAAAATGATCAAGTAAATGAATTAGGCAGATAGAAGTAAGTAATTATCTACCGAATAATTATGTTTATTTTTAATTAGTTTCGTTGAAATGATAATCTTTTTAATTCATTCTTTCTATTGGTTAGCTCGGAGCGAATAATGTTTTTTTTTCTTCTTTTTTTAATGTTTGGAAAAGGGAACATGCTACCCAACTGTGTTATTTGGTGAAATTGATAAATTTAAAGGTTAAAATTTGCCGGAACACAAAAACTTTAACGCTAATAAAAATAACTTACTGTCAGTATACTGTATACTGTACTTAGGTTTTTTTTTTAAATTTACAAAATAAAATCTCGAATTTGACAGCGGCTGCGTTTTATTTAGATGGGAAAAGACAGTGACGTCTTATCGGATTACTTACCCGGTATGGCAATTGTATTCTGTATAACAATGAGGTTCGGCAGACGCTGACAAAGACAAATGGCCTCCATTAAAGGGCGAAATGGACGGAAGAAGACCATGATATGGTGGGGTTGGAAGTATGCAAATGTGAAAAGAAATGTAGCCGTTTTCCCCCACGGTAACCCATGACCTGGAATTTCATTGTTGCACTTAGGCTGAGATACTATACATCATATACATCACCCGGCAATATTCTCCCACATATAAAAGTTCAACTTACAATACACTGGGGGCAAAACTGTTCAAATTGGGGATTTTAAGGTGAGTTAAAGTTTCAATAAATGTCTTTTGTGTATGTGGAAATTTGTATTTCTTAATGAAGGATGAAATACAGAGGTGATTAAAGGTTTAAGAAAAAACTCTTTCTCCCTGAAAGCTTACTCATAAAGCTCAATCTGTTTAGATAGTTAATGGGAAATATCTTTGATTTGTTTATCAATTAACACATTCCCTTTAACACAGGAAGGAACCTTTAAGGTTATTTTTTGCCCTTTACCGTCAATTTTTCATTGATCTACTCTATAAAAGAAACTCAAACAGTTCTTATGTAAAGGCGACGATATTCATGGAGTTCGCTCATTTCCAACGTCTCGACATTTTATCAGTCGGAATTTTTCCACGTAGACCCCCGGGACATATAGGGGACACGGGGACATCGGCTAATCCGTTCACTTCCGTCGGCGAGTGCTCTTTTGTACTTATGGATTCACTTTGGGTCCTCATGCCGATCCATTGTTCGCCTCCTCCCTTCTTCACGGAGTGAACCTCTCTCTCGGCGTCTACGGGAAGCGAATTTCTTCCGAACAGGTTTACACCCTCTTCTTCGTGCCATTACGCCGTGAAAAGGGGTAGAGAGAGGGTAGAGATCTTTCGGCCTGTATCTCAAGATGTCTCACATGGATAAACTCCGACCTTGCTCTCGCAACGGAAACAAACGTAATTCCTAATATCTATTTGACCTGTTTACAATCGCTATCTCAACGACAATCCATAACACAATGAAAATTTAGAACGGAATTGCGTAGAACTCCTCTTGGGGATATAATTATTTTCGTATCATAAATATTATTACCACATCCTAAAAAAAAAAACGTAAAATACATGCAACACCCACTCCTTCTCTCTCTCACTCTCTCTCTCTCTCTCTCTCACTTTCTCTTTCTCTTTCTCTTTCTCTTGCTCCCTCTGTCACTATCTCTCTCTCTCTTTCTCCCTCTCTCTCTCTCTCTCTCTCTCTCTCTTNATATATATATATAAATATAAACAAAAGTAAAGAGTAAAGTTCGAGTAAAGGAATACACCGTTATGAGGATCATGTTTCATTTATTTACTTTCTCGTAAACAGCCGCTTTATGTTAAACTTATTTTTCGTTATATCATCCTTAAACGTAGAACAAATTGTTTTATGAAGATTTACATAAATTATTTCAGACCGTATTAAGTTTCGAGTTATTTACATAATACCAATCAATTAAAACCTCCTGGTAGACTAGGATTTATGGAAAATTATATTCGTATGGATTATTAAGATATTTAAGCATTTGTGAAATAATTATGATGTAAATTTGATTTAGAAAGGAGATGTATGTCTTGTGAGTAAATAATGTAATGAAATGTAAAGTATTGTGGATTTTTGTTATGTATGTTTGTGAATTCATTTTAGCATTTCAAACGTTCGGAAGAAGAAAAGTAAATTTAATTTTTTACCTCGTAAAGTTCGATTTTCGACAAAATGGGATGAAAATAATTTTGATTCTCTGTCGGTCTACAATTTTCAAATCCACGAGGTAGGAAGCAAGTAAAGGTCGTAACGCCCAATTTATCATCAATTGTTTTTCAAAGCCCAATTTCAGGAGATTTTCGATTCATTGCTGTTCAGAAGGACTGTCGGCGGTTTTTGTAATTCCTGCGGTCCATATTCCTGCTACCGCACACCATCTGAACAGCCCTGAAAAAATTATCAACGCTTGGAATAAAAAAAAAAGAGAGGGAAAACACAAGTGTGTGTTCTATCAAGAGCACAAGATACTCTTAGAAAGATAACGAGAACTGCGTAGCTTGCAAAATAGTTGCAGAAAGTCTTGAAACGCTTTAAAGCTTAAGTCAGGTGACTTTTACTTAATCAACTACTTCCTAACCACCTTGTACTGAACTTCAAATATAAATTTAATCATTACATTGGGGTGGGGGTGAATTTGAGCCTTTGTAACTGAGAAAATCGTGTCTGAGTTTAACTTGTATTTCAAAAACAGACCTCACAGTAAAATATGACTCTTCAATTTAAATGAACACTCTATAATAACATAGTAACACCCAACTAGCCTCTGTCAAATTATGTGGCGTTATTATAATTTCATAAAACTGGGTCATCCCTTTGCAAACAATATATATATCACAATTTCATATAAATATAAAGATGATAAAACTTTATGTTATAAACTTTATTATTCAAACAAAAAATATAAAAAATACAGTATCATCAATTTCCGAAAATCGTACACCCCCAGGGGTTTCCGTTTTCTGCTACATCTAATAAATTTGTCAACCCAATTCCACCCTTATACACTCTATGAGTCTGATGTTTATTTATTGTGTGGCTTCACCTCGGTATTTGATTCAAATTAATGATAGTTAACAAGCATAGAAATATGGTCCTTCCTTGAAAGACCGAATAAATTCAAGAGAGAAAATTTTCACCAACGTTTCCCGACCGGGTTGAAGCAAAGGAAAATATATCTCCTTTTCTTCCATTTTACTGGCAACAGGAATAAATGGTAACCATTGAAGCTAGAGCCCGGAGCGAAATTAATGTCGAAAGAATTAGTGTTATAAATAGGCAACCATTTGAATCTGAAAACGATAAATTTTAAATACAGTATTAACAACGAATTTACGAAACTTTACTGCTCAATTTAAATTTAAGTCGGCGTTTAATGGTTGAAAAATTTTATTTGCTCCACATAATTTATGGTTGATCCGTGCCGGTGAAAGTTTACTGTTTCGAACTACTTGCGAAACAACACATTTTTGTGACTTTTTCACAGAAAGGCTAGAAAAAAATCTGGCTTCCAATCATATGCCAAAAAAGAAAAGGTGTGAGTAGTTAGAAACAGAAAAAAGAGAGAAAGAGAAACGAGGGGAAATCGGGAGAGAGAGAAAGAAAGACCGTGGTAGGAGATGGAAAGTGACAGAAAGACTGAATGGGAAAAAAGGACAAGCAAAAAAGAAAAAAGTGAAAGAGAATAAGAAGAAAGAAAGAAATACAGTAAGATATAAGAAAGATCTTGCTTAAAAGTAGTGTAGTGACAAACAAAAAGGAGAAGAAGAAAATAAGGGAAGTAATTGATAAATAAATATTGAGAAAGATAAAGAGCATTTGACATACAGAAAATGTAGAATTTTACATAAATTGATGTAAAATGTTAGTGCTTCAAAAAATGCTTGTAAATTATCCATGCTTTTTCGAAAAAAATTAATATTTCGCATAAGCAATGCCAAAGCAGTTAATCTTTTTACTCAATCCCATTATAATTAAGAATATGACCACCAATCGATATGATTAAAAGTTCATCGAGGCTTTCAAATTGTATCAGAGACGAATTACTAGTAGTTATATATAATTACATAAAAAATTAATTGGCGCAATGAGAGGATGATCGATTTATAACATCTAGCAGGATTTTACATTTAAATAGGCAAATATAATGTGAAATTATTATCAATGAAATTTAAAATGATGTCATAATTTAAATGTCATCCCATCGGCCTTAAGGCGGCACGGTGAGGATTTAATTTGAACAGATTGTTTGAAAAGCTCTCGAGTTTTTCCAAGTGAGGGAAACGTCCACCCTGGAGAAGGAGGAGTTATAATTGATTCGCAAAGTGTCAACAGGTTTTGCTCCTGCCACCCGCGGGATTTAATTTGAACTTAAACGATCCTCTTCACGATTCCCGGGCCGGGTGAGAAATAAAACGATTCCCCGCGAATGGCCAGGTAATCGTCTTTCTCATTTCTGTTATTGACTTCCTGTCAGAATCTTAGCCCGGGCCTATTCGCGTCACAGATGTGAAAAAGTAAAACCTGGCGCCCTTCTTCCACTTTCGACTGGCGATCATAAAAACATTATACACCGCCTGGTCATTCCCAACAGAACAGTCCAAATCCAACATTATTGAATTGCAAAAAATATTGAAGTTTTGGCTAGATGTCTGTATGTTTGTTTCGTATATTAGTTTAACTTTTTTTAAAAGCATCATCATACATTGATAATATGACGTTATAGGGCGAATCATAAAATGATGGACACTTGGGCAATCAAATTTAATTCCTTACCTTACTAACTGTTTTTCTTAATTGACTCCTAATTAAACAAGTTTAGTTAGGTTTCGATGTTTCATTATCGTAACTTGTTAGATGTTAGAATTACTGCATGTTTTAAGTTCTTAACATTTAGCTTTTGCACATATTAAGTTGTGTGCGCATGAAAACTTGAGCAAACTTAATAACTGTTTTTCTTAATGACCTCCCAATTAAACAAGTTTAGTTAAGATTCGATGTTACATTATTGTAAATTGTTACATGTTAGGATAATTACACGTTTTAGGTTCTTAACATTTAGTTTTTGCACATATTAAGTTGTGTGCGCATGGAACCTTGAGCAACCAAACTTAACACCTTAACTAAATAACTGTTTTTTTAATGTACTCCCAATTAAACAAGTTTAGTTAAGTTTCGTTGTTTCATTATGGTAATTTTTTAGAGGATTATTGCATCTTATCACGTATTTTATCCTGCTTATTGTTAAAAGATAACCAATAATTTTTTTACACAACCACAACCGTTTAGCTTTTTTCGTTATCTTGTTTTTCAGTAGCTGCACGAGTTTCGTAAGTTGGTACAAAGATGTATAGGCCAGTACAAGAAACATTTAAGATGGTCACATTTTGTCCGGTTCCCTATTGTTTCTATTAGTTAATTTGTTTAAAAAACATGAACGTATGTTGATTATAATAATAGGGCGAATTACAAAATGGTGGACACTTCAGGAATCAGCCTAATGGTCATTTTCTTTTTATGGAGGCATTTTTCGCCCAACCTGCATATTTTAATATGAAGCTTTTTGTCCAGATGTGTACCAAATTTGAGTGATTTTACATTTACAAAAAACTGCATTTGAAGATTTTTTTTAAAATTTGCTCTGATTTAAACAAGGTTAATTAAATTTTGTATGTTTCAATATTGTAAATTATTGGATATTAGGATTACTGCACGTTTTAGGTTCTTGATATTTTGTTTTTGCACATGTTAAGTTGCGTTAAGTGAAGCAAAACCTAACATTAAAATTTCATTTCAGGCCAGGCTAGTGCACAGTGTGCTATAATTCGTCCCATAATTTCTCAACTCTAATACACTTAACAATTATCATGGTTTTCGTGTTTACCCCTATTTGTTTAAAATTTACACGAATTACAAAACGGTGGAAACTTCAGGAATCAAGCCTAATGTTCATCTTCTATTTATGGAGGCTTTTTCGCCCAACCTGCATATTTTAATATGAACTTTTTTGTCCAAATGTGTACCAGAATTGAGTGATTTTACATTGACGAACAACAGCATTTGAAGTTTTTTTTTAGCTTACTCTGATTGAAACAAGGTTAATTGAATTTTGTATGTTTCACTATTGTAAATTATTGGATGTTAGGATTACTGCACGGTTTAGGTTCATGTACCCGCCTTTTTGCAAATACTGAGTTTTGTACGTATTAAGTAAATCAGAACCTAACATTAAAAATTAGCTCCATGTCGAAAGTGCTATAGTTGCGAAATAGTACACATTTGTCCTGAAATTTCTTGAATTTATCACGATTCACAGTTTGCCTGATTGTCTCGATTTAAACCTTTAAAAAAACTAATCTTTGTATTGGTTGAAATAAAAAAGCCAGTGTAACGAGCGGGATTCGAACCCACGACCTTCGGCTAAATACGCCGCTACTCTACCACTTGAGCTATCGTGACTTCGATCCCCTCGGGCATGGCTTAAAGGCGGCTCCAGACATGCGGTATTCGCCGAATGCCGCACAAATTGTCGCCGAATCCCGACTAGTGTGGATAGCTATTCGCCGAATAACAACATCCGGTGCTCGCCGTGCTCGGCTTTTTGTCGGTTTTCTTGTCCGCTTCAAAGGGCACGAATATTCGTGAAGTAACCGCAGTCAAACCATCCACTCATTCGGGCATCTACTATAACTGTACATACCTTTAACCAACTCTATTTAATACTATTTATTTCTCATTAATAAACGATTGCTAACTACTATGGATGTTTTAATTTACACAATAACAATTGTTTTTTCTTGTTGGGAATGGATTGAACCAATGCATCAGTTTTGCAGTTCTAAGATGTTTACGAAACAGAAACAATAATTTGGAAAGCTTCTCTTACAAATCATAATTTGTTTTATAAATAAAGCAATAATTAAAACTATAAAAAAATATAATTAAATATATTTTTCAATTAGTTTGTAGCCACTGCACAAAATAGTAACCGCAGCTGCAGCAGTGACAGTTTCACTGTTGTCCATTACGATTTGTAGAACATAGAGGAATCCCACGGCATTTGGAAAGTACGTATTCCCTGTTTACGAAACGACCAGGAGGTTATACAAAACACGCGTGTGTGTACACGTAGGCACGCTATTTCGCGAATGCCAAGACCAGCATCTGCAGACTTGGCAAATATTCGGCGGCAATCGGCATTCGGCGAATACCGCATGTCTGGAGCCGCCTTTAAAAAAACACATCAGCGTTAGTCGATAATTTGACGTAGTAAGAAGAATCACAGTACACTGGAAAAATGAACGATAAAAGTTTATTATTACATTAAATGTATTATATTACATGTTAAATTAAGCCTTACTTCAGGTAAATTAACTTTCATTATCATTTGTATACCATAATTAACTTTTCTTAATACAGTAATAAAAACATTAAACTCTATGAACTATTTTAATGGTAAAATAGAAAACAATGCTATCTACTTGACAATAAACTTTAAATTGATAAAATAATCTTGAATTTGGTTTATTTACATGTATTTTACAGTCAGGAGTGTGATAGTTGAAAAATGATTTTATCTCCTAGCCCATTTACCCGAATTCAAATCTACTTTTACAAAAGCGGAAGTAGGTCGTGGGGTTTAAATTAATTTTACACGGTTTCCAACTTAATTTTATCCGAGCTATGCGTTATTATGGCGAGATTATTTTCCAACCGGTAGGAACAAACAAATCCACCCTGACTTGAACCAGGACGGCGCGGCGGTCGGAAACAGCCGGCACCTTTGTCTCGTCCCGCCTCCTAACTCGATTTTATCCCGGTGGTTTTCCAATTTGCTTTTGAACCGAATCGCACCCTGAGAAGTAGGAGCGAGTCAATCAGCGAGACGTGACGCATCAGAAAGTGTCAAAAAGTGTTTTCTTGTAAAATAACAAAATAGTGGGAAAGTCGTCGTTCTCCGATGATTCGACAAGAGAAAGGTCACAATTTAAGATTTTCCAAACGCGCTACTTTTCCCAGACCGGCATATCAATAATTTTCATAAGGGAACTCTTATTAATGATTCAGTTGTCGTTGCTCCATCAGACCAAGATGGCCGGGTCCGCTCGCTGTCGGAATAAGAAAAGGAAAAACATCTCTTTCATAAAACAATAAATCCGAGAGAGACTCGCTCTTCCAGAGCACTACATCTAATACAACAAATACAAAAATTGCAACTTTCCCTGAATGCAAATACAGATTCACACAAACTATGATAATCGTGATAAACGAGTTAAAGTGGAAAAATTTTGCAAATCCATTATATCAAAAGTAAGGCTTCAGTTTGTTAAATATGTAAAAAGTAAAAAAATGCCCAAAACGTTCACACGATCATTTCACTATTTAAAGCATGAAATAATCATAATTAATCCTATCATAATTAATTATAATTCATTATATTTAGTGGTCTATTGACCAAATTACTTCTTTCAATTAATTAATCTTTCTATGTAAGATTTTGATTGAAATGAAAAAGTTAGTGCCACGAGCGGGATTCGAACCCACGACCTTCGGCTAAATACGCCGTTGCTCTACCACTTGAGCAGTCACGATTATTTACCCGAAGGTCGTGGGTTCGAATCCCGCTCGTGGCACTAACTTTTTCATTTCAACCAAAACCTTACATAAAGACTAATTAATTTAAATTATAATATTAAAACTTCCAAATCTTAAATAATCCACAACTTAACTTGTATAAATCAGAGTAAATTAGGAATAAAATTTCAATTATTGTTTTTACTTAAATATATTATAACACAAAATTGATCAATAATTGGACGAAAAATTCCTCAGTAAAAAGAGACGATCATTAAACTTGATTGCTTAAGCGGTTGCGCTTTAATACATCATATTATAAACGTATAGTGATGTTCTTTGTAGAATTTTAACTAAAAGAGAAAATAGGGGAATAACGAAAGCTGTGCTAATTGTTAATTGGGTTTAAGTCAAGAAATTTTGGGACAAATGTGTATTATGCCGTAACTATAGCATACTTCACACTACCTGGCTTGGAGTTAAATTTTAATCACAGGTTTTGGTTTACTTATTAGGTACAAAACTCAAAATGGAAAAACTTTTTTTAAAACAGTAATCCTGATAGCCGATAACCGACAGTATCGAAACATCCAAAACCTAACTAGTCTTGTTTAAATCAGAGTAAATGACGAAAAGAATTTCATATTTTATTTGTACTCAGGTCTCAATTAATTCTACAAGTTATATTCAGTTCATTATTTACCTATTGGTGCACAAATTTAATTTATTTTCTCATAAACAGTAATGTATTATTAGCAATCAGTTTATTACGTTTGCTTGGACGTATGTCTTTTATATTTTCGTAAAATTTTCAACATTAATTTATATTATTTGGAAATATAAACGTTTATCTTATCTTATAATCCCATTTGTATGAAAATCCTGACTGTATAGGCTTAGCCCCATGAAACAAAATAAATTAATAAACTCTAGAATAACACAACATTCATCAACATTTGGCCAAATAAGCGGTTTAATATTTAAAATTACAAAGGTTGAACGAAAAATGCCTCCATAAATAGAAAACGACAACTAAATATGTTTGCTCAAGTTTCTACCATCTTGTGAATCCTCCTACTAACTAAATCATATTATTAACGTATGTTGATGCTTTTTACTAAAGTGTAAACAAACTAATAGTGATTACGCAAACTGTGGTAACTGTTAAGTGTGTTAAAGTCGAGATTTTTTGATGTTAGTGTACTATTTTGCAACTATAGCACTCTCGAGTATAGAATGAAATTGTGGTGTTTTCTAATCTCTTTTATGTTGCTTAACTCGAAATACGCGTGCTACAAATGTAATATTCATTAATTTACTATATTGAAATATCCAAAACTTTCCTAACCTTGTTTAAATAAGAGTAAATTGGGAAAAACGGTAAAATGTCGTTTGTACTTCAATGTAAAATGACTCAAAATTGGTCAGCATTTGGAGAAAAAGTATGTTAATATTTAAAGTATGCAGTTTGGACGAAACAAGATCAAATGTCCCTGTTTGAAGTCTTATTGTTGAAACATATTTCAACGTACTGATGATCTTTTTGAAAAGGTCTTGAAGATGACACCATCAACGTCAAAATAATTTGATGATGGGTGTTGGTCTGCGAGTCTGCGAACTCATGCTGAACCGTCATTGGGTCACTTATTGGGTCCGTCTTCGCTCGCGTGTTTGTTGAAATAACTCAAACACATTGCGGCATTGCGCCATCTTCAGTGAGGAGCTGGAGAGGAGTTCCTCACTGAAGATGGCGCACTGCCGAAACGCGTGGTAGTTCAACAAGCCCGCGCGTGAAGAAGGTCCCAAAAAAATGACCTAACGCCAGTTTAGCATGAATGTCAAAATAGTGAACTTTTTCTCTGGTGCATATGCAAATTTGCCATTTCATCAATTTGTTTTTTTCTTCCAGTCACAACTCCCGTTAAGAGAAAGCAGCCAACGCTCGCACTTAATATGAGGGTTTAAAAGTGGAGGCTGTCTCGAGGCCATTGTCGTTGAAGGCGATTTGGCCGTTTCTCAGGGTGGGAAAGTGTAGATGGGGTTTAGGCAGTAGGGTTATGGATCAGTTCATCTACAGGAAGGATTAGTTTCACTGGATATTTGGCTTGGCAGAACCTAGCAGTTACCTCTCCTATGTTTAAATTTGTTGCAGTACCGTCATTTAAAGAATTAATTGAGTTTTGACGGTTAAAACAGATTCCAGTCCTAAATGTCTTCATAGTTGTTTTTAATTCCTGTGGGGGCATTCAACGCCAGTCTGCTATCTTATTATAGTCCTAAGTATCTGACTCGAATGGAAATCTGAAAGGCAATAGCGTTTTTCAACGTAATTTCTCCATTCTTTGACAAAACTCAAGCTGTCTATTAAGATTTAAGCATCGGTTTACTGTCAAGTTCTTGCAATAGAAATTTTCACAAAAGAATCGGAAGGGTAGAAAAAAGTTTTAATAACACGACAGTTTTAACCTGATACAACGGGTAACAACTTAATAATCGCGACATTGATCATTTCGGGTTTGTCCATTTTCGCTACTACTTTGTATCTCGCCGGTTTGAACTTAAGTCACGCCATCTTAAGTAAGTACAACTTGATTAGCATACATCTAAATCATCTAATTATTATAATATTATAATTATAATTTATAGCCCGCGGTTAGATGTTTATCTCATCTCTTATCTATCCTAGTTGGACAAGAAATTGTCGATTAGGTTCAACAATTATAATTTTTCTTGACGTCTAATCCTAGTCTATGGCACCTGAAGGTAAATTGGGTGAAAAATTATTCTATTTCTAATCAATTAATGGAATTAAAAATGAGCAGATAGATATGGTCCGCTTGTTCTCTCTCCTGACTAGAACCCATTCGACAAATAACACATTAACATTTTAAAGTTAAATAAAATCAAGTCGTTTTTATTTTGCATTGTGATAAATAACAAAAATATTAAAACAATGTATATAACGATCTGGCAGGAACCTGTTAGGGGATTGCTGGAACTCTATCTTCTTAGCTGCCTAAGAAGATAGATTGTAGAGGATAGTTGGGGTGGGACGTTGAAGCTGGATTGCGCTGATTTTGTGTGGAGGAGAGATTGGAGTGGGAGTTATGGGAAAATAGGATATCTAGGTCTTTGTTGATGGTTTGGTTAGTGTTGTGGAAGGGAGCGTTGAGATTACCACTAGGACTTTAGGCTAAGCCCCACTTTAACTCTGAGTTTTGTTAGGTTAGTTTTGTGTGTACACTTAATGCAGATATAGGTCCAAATGAGCGTCTTAGTTAGCCGTGGGTTCCAAGTAGGATTCCCACTACATCCAAGTACGGCCCAATATATTGGATTTGGTTGGATAGCGGGATTACTTTATTGTTTACGTGCGCCACCGAATGCATCATTCCGTAATGAGCTCTAGGTTTTCTTGGGATGCTTCTGCCACTTGGATAGAATCAGAGTGTGAGGAGAGATTGCAATGTCATCCGGGAAGTTTTTGATTTGGGTTTTAGGGGGTATGTCACTGGTTTAAATTGTGTAGAGGATTGGCCCTATTATATTCTCTTGCGGAATGCCTTCATGGGCTTGATGTTTGAAATATCTCATCTTAAAACATCGATCCGAGAAGAAGGAATTCAGGATGCCGTGTGATGAAGGAAACTTTTCAATTAGAGAAAGAAACCACGGTAAGCCATAACATTTGTGACATCCAGAAAAATTGCTGAGCAATGATGCATATTTTCTAAGGCAGGGGATATTGTGTCGACTGTTAGTAATCCCTGCCATATGGTAGAATGTAGAGATCAAAAACCAAATTTATATATAGAGAGGGTGTTGCGAAAGTTGAATGTGGGGCTAGTCTTTTGAAATGTTTTCGAATCTTTATGCTCTAGAATTAGGAGAAGGCTTAGAGGTCTGTATAAGGGGGATTTGTCGGGTTTACACATAATCATGTATCATGTGACAATTGGTTCAGAGGATCACTATTTTGGCGAGAACAGGCGATTCGAGAGTGCCCGCAGTGCGAAACGGCCATGAAGCCCACTACATCAGGACATCGGGCTCCCCTTTTATTATTTAGTTTTTAATTAATTTTTTCTTCCCTTCGGAGATCATATCGAAGATGCAGATAAAAACTATTTACAACAGACCAACAAGGAAAAGTCCGCATCTCCCGGAACTCCGGGGCCAAACTTGCCCAGGGAACCCAGGGCAACCCCTCCCACCAGGCACCGACCCGCCCCCGGGGAGTATAACTGTGGATTGGGGAATAGAAACGAGCAAGTCTGGTCCGTTTGTTCTCGCTCCTAGCTAAAAAATCATTAATTTAACTATGAAGAGAATAAGCGAGATTATTTGTTTTACGTAATTATTTCCAAAATATTGACTACTAATATTGTTACAATTCATCTGATTTTATTTTTACTTCGTCACAGCCACGGTCACGACGAATAGAGACAATTTTTTACTCTTTTAACGGGGTTTCCACTCCAGTGGTAAACATCCGTGATCGCAAAATATGATTTTTCTCATATTATAAAATCATTAAAATCATTGTTGAGTAGCGATGATTTATTGGCTTGTTTTGTTTGTTCTACCAATTAATAGCAGATTAGTTACATACAGTTTAAAATCGCTTGATGAACGCTGAAAAACTTTTTATGCCCTCACTTTATCGTTTCCTTCAAGGCTTTTAAATGGACAACATACCGGCTTGAAAATTGCACATACTTAATATCACAATTAATGAAAAACTAAAAGAAAAAACATCCTGGAAAAATTTCCGGTTAATAAAACTTTTGGGGGATGTTTCTTGAAAGTAAATCACAAACTGCCTCTTAAATTTCCCTGGTTTAGAGGCTTACATCAAAGTGCAGCGGCGGGTAACATACCAAAGTTTCCCAATAGGACGATATTTTTTGTCTGGGAGAAAAGTCTCTTCTTAAAAATGAGTAAATCTCTTCTTCCAATCCCACTCGCTTAACTCGACTATATTTTCTTCTAGCAATTTTTATAATTGAAGGTATTTTGGGTGAAACTTGTTTATTTTTTGCTTTGAAAAATTGTCAGAATAATAATTACAATTAATTATTCTTTTTATGCAAGTCTTGGTTGAGATGAAAAAGTTAGTGTCACGATCGGGATTTGAACCCACGACCTTCGACTAAATACTCTGCTCTAACCACTTGAGCTGTCGTGACTTCGATCCACCCGGACACCAACTCCCTTCTCAAACTACAACCTTTCGGATTGATCCTCTTTTGCCATTTTTGAAGCCGAAGGTTGTGGGTTCGAATCCCGCTCCTGACGTTAACTTTTTCATCTCAACCAAGACCTTTCATAAAAGGAATAATTAATTGAAATAAGTAATTGGGCCAATTAGACCACTAAACATAAATGGATTAATAATTACAATTTTGCCTTGTAAAGGCTTGTATGAATTTGTATTTAGTTTGTTTTCACAGTAGGCTAAGCATGTAATGTTTTGCAGTACGAAACCCGTTACGTACGCAATCATTAATGGTGTGTTATTTATTTACCTTTTTTTTTTTTTTTTAAATTGTCATTGATTAAAAAATAACTTTCGACGAAATCGTTGAGCCGTGTGTCTCATGTAATACAGACTGATAACGATGGTAAACTGTTCAAGCTTATAGACAAGGCTGGCAAGGAAATATTCGAGGCGTTAATTTTCTCAAATTGGGGCATTAACATACTTGAGGTCTGGGGAATTGAACTATAACTAAACATTTGAACTTCCCGGATGAATTTAATCGATATAGCCCAAAAACCCTTTTATCAAGGGAAAGCTCTCAAACCCATAGGACACTTAAGACTGTTAAAAATAATAATAATAATAATTCCCCACCTGTTGTAACAAAAGATTAAGGCTTAACGTAAGCTTTGTGGACTTGGTGTTCGATCAGAATCGATCATAATCGGTCAGCCTGTCTTCTCCGCGGTGTAAGGCGCGTTTCGGCTTAACACCAAAGTTTGAGCGACTCTTGGGACCGTGGATCAGTTTTGATCGAACTACTCAAAGCGGCTAATCCACAATTAACGATGCAGTTTTAAACATCAAACTTATTTTAAACAAAAATATCTAAATTATTCAGCTCTAAGGAACGAGTTTTTCTCCCCCTCAGGTCAAAATTTCGTTCTGCGTTTAGGAAAATTGCCGGCAATAAGCCCCTCCCCTGGGATGCGATTGACATTCAAAGGGAGTTGGACAGGGGAAGCCCTCCAGGTAAAGGGTCCGGACCACAACAACCGGATTGCCACGTTCAATATACCACCTTGGAGATCCCCGCCCCTGGGCAATTTAAACCAACGCGAACGCCCGTGTTTCCTAAGCGAAAGGCATTATTGCATATTCCGATGGGCCTGGTCGGGTCAGGAGATACGCCTTCCTCTCCGATATTCAATTCACAATTTTTATTATAATGCCACCACTTCTCTTAATTTTTTCACGCATATTTTTCGACAGAAATTAGCACACTTCTTGCTTCTAACTAAAACAAAGCGTGAGTAAATAATCGTTATTGGGTTGAAGACTATCTTCAATTAGACAGATCATTAAATTAAGTACAGCATGATTAATTAGCCAGCTAGAAATATGTGTATGAAAATGAAACCGTCCAAAAGAACTTTATTTAAAATATTTATTTAGAAATCGTGACATGCGGTCTGGTGTGATGTAGGTTTCAGAAAAACATCTTCTTTATCGTGCCACGTTTCAATCTGTATTGAGATCATCTTCAGGGCCTGGGATTTTTAAACATTGTTTACATATAACAATTACATTTTGGATGTGGAAAAATGAATTTATACAATGCAAAATATATTTTTTTTCTTTTTTATATTTGTATAAAAAAGAATTCTTCACTTCAATAAACACTTCAAAGTGAGTAGAAATACTTTGATTGAATATATAAAAAATATATTTTGCATTGTATAAATTCATTTTTCCACATCCAAAATGTAATTGTTATATGTAAACAATGTTTGTAAATCCCAGGCCCTGAAGATGATCTCAATGAAGATCGAAACGTTGGCACGATAAAGAAAATGTTTTTCTGAAACCTACATCACACCAGACCACGTCTCATAATTTCTAAATAAATATCGATTAACGGTCACTAATCACCAAAAATTTATTTAAAATATTTCCATTCTTAAATTGATTATTGTATTCTTATTATGAAGATGAGTCTTTTTTAAATTTCATAGGTCTAATTGTAAGTCACGAAGTCGCAACTAGCTAAGTATACAGGGTTTATAATAAATTGAAATTAATTTATATAAAAATGATCTCTTGGACTTTAAAGTTTTTTATATCCTAAGCTGACTATAATAATAGATTCGTGATGAAGAAATAATCAATAATAACCATTTTTTAAAATTCTTTTATATTTTATAATGTGTTAATTTCTGTCGGAAATAATAGGAATATGAAAACGCGAGAGGATGAAGAAGGATGTAGAGAGAAAGAAAGGGTGAAAGAAAGAAAGACAGAAAATGAACGATTTGTCTGATTTATTTATTGATGAACATTTTGTTCTGTTAGAGAAGTATGTTTGTTTTTTTTGGGTGCGTGTCGTGTCTGCATCTGTGTGAGTGAGAAAGTGTGAGAGTAGTTTACCAAAATAGTAAACGTTGAAAATACAGGTATCTCTCTTTCTCTCTGTATGACTGTTTGTCCCTGTTTTACTGTCCGTCTCACTCTCTCCCCCTCCCCCTCACTCTTTCTCTCACCAAGTCATTGGGTGTAAGAATGATTAAAGTTGACCAAATCACTGCGACTATAAATAAAAACAATAATCAGTTTCTCTGTTTGTGGGTTCATCTCTCTCTCTCTCTCTCTCTCTCCCTCTCTCTCTCTCTCTCTCTCTCTCTCTCTCTCTCTCTCTCTCTCTCTTTCTTTCTTTCTTTCTTTCTTTCTTTCTTTCTTTCTTTCTTTCCTTCTCTCTCACCTAGTCATTGGAGAGAATGATTAAAGTTGACCAAATCACTGCGACTTAAATAAAACAATATAACCATGCCTCCCTTTCTCTCTTTCTCGCTCATTCTATCTATCTATATATCTATTTATCTATCCATCTACATATCTACATGTCGCGCGCGCGTGCCCACACACATACTATTTTTTAACTATAACCACTATTATTATTTATATTAAATTAATTAATTATTGATATTAAAACACGTTGAAGAAGGATTTCTGATAAAGATGAAGAGCCATGAAACTGCGTTCTGACCACTGACCAGCCTAGTTTCCTGAGTACATTTTTAGGGCAAACTTTCTGTCCTATTCTCTTTCTCTCTAATATTAATCACGTTATGTATTAATATGTTAATATGTCACGTTAACATTTGTTATTTTTGTTTAATATTCTCGTAATTTTCTCTTCTGGCCTGCCTTACTGGTATACATTGTGCCATGATTTCTATTTTTATTTTTTTTTTACTTTTAACTTCATAGAAGGAACTTCCTTTATTTATTTCATGTAAATTATTCTTAGGGGACACCAGTCCCAGAATAAAGTTATTTTTCTTCTTCTTCTTCTTCTAATATGTAACATTATGTATATACGCATATTATGCTGATGTCCTTAATGGAGCATGTTCTCAGACATGACAAAATTTTCTTTTTTTCTCACACACCACAAACATTTAATCGCAAATTTACATATAATACGCAAACAAATACGTTGGACAGACAGGACGAAAAATAAAATAATATGTATAAAGAACATATAAGATTGAGTAGGGAAAATTAAGGCAAATCAGATTCCGCGGCTCACCTCACAGAAAACCATCACGAACCTTGATCAATACGGACGAGCATGAAACTACTGCACGTCGTAGAAAAAGACAAAAAAAAAGAACATATCGAAAACTTGAAAATTTACCAACATTACAAATTTAACATAAAAAAAGCCCTTTACCAATTTAAAAGATACCAAACCAGTTTAATAGAAAAAGGACTGACTGTTACAATCGAAATAACCCAGATTTAATCGACCAAGGACAGCGACCAACAAAGATAATACCGACTCTCGGACCCCCCCTTCACGCCCTTATAAAAGAGTCTTGACTTCTAGACACACACAGACACTCTGAAACTGGCGATGTGCCGCAAGACTGAGTAATCCAGCGAAGATAGGCCGACCAAAATGATAAGGTTAAATTCAGTTTTTTTTGTATTGATCAAATCATAGTTTAACCTGAATAGGAGTCGTGACATGGTTCTTTCTGTTTATGTGATAAAAAATAATGTATTGTAATAAAAAAAAATTGAAATCGGGCCTTAAGTAGTACCCTCCTTAAGTAGTAAATATTTACAACAACCAACAAATAGTAAAAATATCTTTGAATAGTAATAACATGCAAAGCTGTAAATTTGTCATGGCCATTTAAATATCTACAAAGTTACTTGTTGTTTTGTTCAAGTATATAATTCAGTATGGTGTGTGTAAAATGCGACAGACGGCAATCACACCATTTATAACTTTATAACACCGCACAGCACAAACATATATACATCTAAATTAGATGTTTTATAGCTCAAATTTCATAAATCACAACTACCATGTTACTGTAAGTTTTGTATTTTCAGCTGGTAGTTAATCAGATAAACTATCAGCGTTGTAATTCAACCATGGGAACTTTTGTTAATACCTCTTCTCTGTTTTCTGTATTGTTTAAGTGGTATAATAGCTGCTTTAATATTAGCTCGGATTGCCTGTTGCAACCCAGTACAGTTCCCATATTTTTTTTTAAATTGGCAACGAAAATCGACTTATTTCATGTTGGTTTACAAACAGTATTTTACATCAATCGTATGCAATCATAAATCATTGAAAGTTCATAAATCAAGGTTAGATCGTGTTGAAAATCAATATAGCGTGTATAATCGAATGCAAATTTATTGACTTTTCTTTGTGTTCATGCCATGCATATAACCCAATTTTCTCAAAAACCAATAACTATGTCAATTAGCTTTGTGCCTTTAATTATTTTTAAAATGTATCTTTTTCACTGCCTTGCTGAAAATATCTATTTATTTAGAATAAATCGGCATCAGAGACTTTTAGAGTGAAAGGCCGCTTGAATTATTTTAAAAAACTGATAAATAAGATAATAGATTGTTTTTTTACGCTGTTGTACCAAGCGGAAACCCGGTTGTGAGCAACCATAAAAGATTCTTTTGACACCGTTCCCTGCAATCCAACCCGTTTCCGGATTAACAAAGCAGCCCGATTCGTACCCAGTTTGGTGCCGTTCTGTGAATTTTTAAGCCGCGGAATGAAAAGCGCTCGACGCCCTTTGCAACGAGCGGATTAACAATCTTGGCGAACAGGCCGGATTGTTTGGATTAGATTAAAGTGTCTTTTATCTGATATGTCGTCATTGGACAATCTTTTATAATCCCGGGATGCTTATTTTAAAAGTTTTGTTTTTCTTCTTGAAGTTTGGATTAAGTTGAAGATGGAAAAGTTTCAATAAAGTATTAGCGAGGATTAATATTTCCCAACCAAGTATGAAATTCCGATCCATCAATTAAATCATACAAATCTTTTTTTCAAGAGTTCATTCTCCTCCATACACCGATGGATGATAAATTTGTCATTACATAACAGCCCTAAAAGTTTTTTTCTATTTCTACAATGGGTATTAAATCGATAGTTTAAAAAATGCTGGGCAAATGAAATGTCAGAAAGGATACAATTACTGCAGAAGGATGGTTTTATAAAATAATTTTCCCCTTTGTTGTCACGCCTTATTTTCCATCTAGCAAACCCGACAGAATAAAGCATAATTGACTTACCATTTTCTTTATTTTCTTATAAATGATAATATTTTAACAATTATTTTTACTCCACATCGTTACTGCAATTTAGCGTGTATATTTTTTTTAAAGCCTGTTCGGAACAGCAGAGGTCGTATAAACCCTCAGGGTGCCGGTGTTTTTGAAAAAAAGCCCATTTGTAAGTATGTCGGATTCGAATGCAGGGCCGCTGGATTCGAACCCGGGACCTATACCTTACTGTAAATGAGCGCTGTGCCAATGCCTAAACCGTTGCGGCCACCGACGCCCCAGCTTGTACGTTTCTTCTTGATAAAATGGTTTTGTTTGGCAATTCGAGGACGACAAATTAATTATACACTATTTATTCGAAAACTTTACCTTAATTAGACTAGAATTGTTAAAAATGTACGATTTAATATTTTCCTAATGTTACAAACTTTACGATTGAAAATTTCGTCGTTCCTTAATCTTCATCACAGTTTTATGAATCCAACTGCACGTAGGTTTTCTGTAAAGCAGCATTCGTAAAATATTTTTCTGTTTACTTCTCCTCAAGTTACACTTGGCGAAAGATTGGTTTTCCTTTTTTTTCACGTTATCTTTCAATTGTAATCGTCGAAATGATTGTTTTGTGTAAAATGAGCTTATTTCCTGCTTTTTGACAATTTTTATAAACTTATAGGTTAATAAACTGCCAAGCCACGAAGGATTTATAAATTCATATTATTTTTCTGCGATAAATCTTTACTCAAAACGTTATTTATTTTAATACCATTTATTTCGATTTCTAAATTAGGGAAATATCTAATCTAAATCTCAAATAAAAAAAGATTTTGCCTCTCGTCTCAAAAAAAGGTGAGGACATCAACAAACCGATCTAAGCTGAGGGGGAAATCAGAGCTCTACATCCTAGAATTGAAAGAGCCTGAAATGTAAACAGGCTGAACAATGAAAAGGATGCGAATTTGAGGAAAACTTTCTCCAAAGGTTATCCTAGTTTCATGTAAAACTATACTAAACTATACTAAAACTATACATTGCCTAGCCTTGTCGAAAAAGGGGTAACTGTAATAAATTCGTTGCAGTACGGTGGCAGGACAAAAAGCCAATAACTTTCACTAGTTGCCGAGACCAATAGAGCTGAACCTAGAAAAAGATGGTGTATAAAACAAAAACTGAAAAATTCATTTAATGATGATCATGGATGATACATTTTTGATTAGAAAATTGGGATCACCAAGGATTCGATCAATCTCTACAAAAATAAACCTTTAGAAACACATGAAGCAAATTTTCAAAGGACAGAGGCGATTCCCGTCGCTTCTAAGAAAAGAGAATATTGCTTTTCTAACCAAGAGGTATAAAAAGTCACAGATAATAAGGGTAGGATTCGATCGAAAGCAAACATGCAAATTAGGTAATCTAATCCAGTCTTTTTTAAATTTGAATATATAATTGCTACCCATTATTACTTATTGACTTATCTCTTGCGTTATTTATCAATGGATCAGCCATTCGGCCTAGCTAGAACAGACTTGATTAGGCACAGCTTTTCAGTTTGAAGAGACGATTCGAAAAGCTTCAGGACTAAACCCAAAAATATGACTAGGACAGAACATACAAATATTGTATTTTTTAGAGTTCTTCGCTTTAATGATATGTGTATGTTTTTGTATCGAAATTAAACGTTATTATAAAATAATGCTTCTACTTGGTAAAACATTATAATCAAACGTTCCTTTTTTTTTATTAAATTAAAATTTTTAAACTATAAGTAAAACTGAAATCAACATTGAGAAATAATGAAGCTTAAGATTAATAAATTAATAATGCAGACGTGCCAAGAATTTCTGATGGAATGGCACAATCGTCTTGTTACAACATTGGACTATTACTTGAGTTGACGTGTCAATTTGTCGAAACAAATTGGTCAGTGTCGAAAATCGAACTGTGCCTCTTATTTAGTGATTGTTTGTTTAAGTTGTTTGAGGAATCGGCTTGCGCGCCGATGAATAAAATCGTAAATAGCATTTGTTGTGTCTGTGCGGTTTTGTAGTAAATATCCATTAAGCAACAGCTGGTCTCTATTGCTGCTCCTCGCCCTTTGGTCCTTCCACCGTCCTAAAAATAGAGTTTATTTTCGTTGAATAACACGCGCTTAAAAATCTGACTTGGGAATCGACATAAAACGGATCCCGTACAAGGGCGTCTCTGTTTGTTAGTTTCAAAGGGTGCTATATTTATCCAATATCTTTTGATACGCGATCGATGGTCGTTATTGAAAATGGTATTCGGAGTCAGGAATCTCGTCCTGGCTTGTTTTTTCGTCCGGTTATCACCGCTTTTCGATAATTAGATCGAAAAGGGAGGAACGGAGACTGACATGACGGTAAAAAGAGAGTTAAAAGCGAAAAGGGGAACGGAGGACGAGAAAGGAAACGTTTTGTCACGGCAGAACCCCTCCCCCACCCACTGGGTTCAGAGACCGGGTAAATTGAAAACTTTTATTTTACCTTAGCATTATGAAACTATAAATTAGGACGGATGTAAGTAAGGTAAAACATATAACAACACACCATCCGAATATATTATGGAGTGATTGATGGCTTACGTAGGAAGAGGAGAAGAGTGTGAGAGGTTGTGACCCTTGACACTTTTATTACAGAATAGGACACACATGTCCTTTCTTTCCGCTAACATAGCAGTTTTGAAAGTAGAGCAAAAGATAGAGAAAGTGCGAGTGAATGATCGCGGAGAGAAAGAGAGAGAAAACGAAGAAATAATGATGTTTAGATGATTATTTTCATATGATGATAACATAGTGAGAGAGATAAACAATTATTCATAGATCCTAGATCTATCGATAGATTGATTTGTACATAGATGGGAGATAGAGAGAGAGAGAAAAGAGAGAGAGAGAGAGAGAGAGAGAGAGAGAGAGAGAGAGAGAGAGAGAGAGAGAGAGAGAATATAGACAGAGATATTGAAAGATTGTCATTTAGTGAATGAGGGAGTGTTTTAATGAGTGATTGAGAGATTCAGTTAGTGAGAGAAAGAGATTGAAGTTTTAAGAAAGTAACAAGGGAATGAATGAGAGTGAAAGAATGAAAGAGAGGGTGAGTGGTTTAGGCGTCCATCTTTTCGTAACTTCCATTATATTGAGGTGCCTTTTACAAGCAATAGCAGTAAGTCGATAGCTGCAGATTTGGTTCAGTGTATTCGCATGTTTATTCAGCCCACAATTTTTTGTTAATGGGTCACACAGGCAGTAGACTCTCATTATGATCTTTATAGAACGGTCATTATTTCAAGGGTTAATTTAATAGGCCAGCACGTCAAGAGGTCAAATCCTGTCACTTAGTATTTGAAGCACATGTTTGCTTCTACCTTGAAGAGGGTAATAAAACTGGTTGTCCTCTCTCTTAACAGGAAGTGTTCTTCAAATATTGCAGTTTTCCAGTCCTTGCAAACGCGTCAAATTAAAAATGAAGAAATTAAAACAGTACTAATTTTTGCGGTTACGAATTAGGACCATTTAGTCGGGTGAATAACTTGTTTCTGCTGTCCTCGATTCCTGAAATTACGTGTGTTACGAGGTCTCGTAGGCGAGAAGCTTACGAAATGCTGTGAAAATTCGTGCCACATACCAGGCAGTTGAATAGGTACTACAACTTCCAAATTCAACCGGCAGACATGACAACGTTTGCGAATTTTAAGCTTAGGATAATTTTAATATGTGTTAGTTTTATTTTTGATTGTTAAAATCAACAAAAGTCTATTGGGTTCACTGTTTATCCGATTTGTATGCGCGGCGTTAAGATTGTTTAAATTATTATGCGGCTTATGACGCATTTCCTTTCCGATGACACCATGTCCTCGGCTTCCTTTTTGATATTGAGATTCTAAACTATTCTTAAATTATTATTTTATATACTTAATAGCTTGATACATACGAATAGGTTTTTCAGATTTCCTCTTCGGGTCTGAGTGATGTAGTTTAGCCGTTTCCTATCATTTTGAGCTTCTATTCTCGCTGAATCTTTAGAGATTTTTTGTTTAAACAGGTGTTTTTTAATACATTTGTGGTGATATGTGGAATGATTGTGTGGGTTGTTAAAGCCGAAACAACGAGATTAGGCGGACCAAAATGCTTGTTAGCTGATCGAACAACATTTTCTTATATATTTGATTATTTACAAAAATGAAACCAGGCTTCTGAGTACGCCATAGGCGTAGCCGATGAAAAATCAATTCCAGCGTGTTATTTCCATCAGTGACTGTTACTAATAAGATTTAGCCGCAGAAGACAGGCATTTGGCTTGTCTTCCTTCTAAATTCAATTAAAATGCCTTTTGTCACCGTTAAGGTGGAATTAAAAGAAAACATGTCGTATAAAGAAATCCAATCTTTACAAGACTACAAGTACAAAAAAGGAAAAATTCCATGAATTTCAAAAGGTTAGAGTTTATTTCAGAACTTGAATGGTTAACGTATGCAAAATTCAAATCAATAAGCGATAAGAATAGGGATAAGCGTAAGGCTGTGGTAGATAAAATGGCGAGTTAGGGTGTAAAATTCTTCTATAAAGGAACAAGCTGTTTAAATTATTGAAATTTGTTAACTTATAGAATATGTATTAGATAATCGAACTTTCGTAACCGGCCCGGACTTGAGGGATGATTACTTTTACATTGATTGATCAGAACCCTTTCAATAATTTTGAGTTTCACACTCGGCTCCACGTGATCGCCCAGGTGCTCCGACCTTTTTCCACCCTCTTTACGTCGAGCACTCCCCTTCCGAAGTCCAATTTAGATCCCTCGACTCTTCAAGAGCAGCCCCTATAATTAACCCTATAGAGTGGGGCTGACGAGCTGGGGGAGTTTATAAATGTTAACACGATGTTTAAAACAGAATCTTTTGACTTCTTTCGGGAGGAAAAACAGAACAATGAATTTTTATGGCTAATCGATAATTGTAATTGCCCATAAAGCTTACGACCTCGGCTGTCGCGTGAGTTACCACCCTTGGCTTTAGTATGCCACGAGACGCCTTCTACTTTTCTCCGTTTTTACAAATAATACAGAACTTATCATTCTTATTAATCAAATGATAAAAACCTTCCGGCTTTTCTTGGTTTTGGCCCTTTTTTTTTAGAAAACCCAAAGTGTAAACGTAATCGATATTATTCCAACCGAAAAGCACGGAATGATATTCGTTTTCAAAGCTAAGCAAGCATAAGCAATTTGTAACTCCACGGAAAATACTTCTGAAAGTTTTTCACTTTCAGACTATTTAAAAAAGCCAATACAGAAGGGAAAGTTAGTTATCAGAACTCTATTTATTTTTTGCTCGCCTACAAATGCAAGTGGAATCAGAATAGATAAAAATAAACTGACGGTTTGCAAGCAGTTTTTAGGATCTCTGTTAATAGAACTTCATTGTACAATGATCGTTTATCCGTTTGATGAAAAAGTGGATTTATAAACAATTCGTTCTCGACCATTCTTATTATGATTTATTATGAATGGTTTAGTCAGAAAAGATTCTATTGGGCCCTCATTGGGTGGACGTGGACAATGCAAAAAAAAGTGTCCATGAATTTGGTTAAATTTATTTTTCGTGATTGGTGGATCTGCAGCACGGCAGATGCATTTTTGGTCTGGCTATCTTCATAATGTTGGTCTGTCCGACAGGCTTCTTCAATATTTCTGAGAATCAAATCTGTGTAATTTAGATTGTTGCTGACGGTCCTTTTTGATATAGAGATATAGAGTTTTTAATGTTTGTTAATGAATATTTTTAGTGTTAAATGTCTTAAGTTAGAAAATCAACAAAGAGATACCAATTTCCACTCGAGTCAAATTCCTGGGACTATATCTCGACAGCAGACTGATGTGGAATCCCCACACAAGACTTAAAAAGACTTGGATTACTAAGAAGACTTCTAAGACCGAAATCGACTTTGACAATTAAGACAAAGCTCACACTGTACAAGACTTTACTAAGACCAATATGGACATACGGAGGGGAACTGTGGGGTACTGCCAAGCCTTACAATATCCAGCACATCCAGTTCTTTCAATTGAAAGTCCTTAGACAAATTGTCAAGACACCTTATTATATCACTTACCCCACACAGACCTCAGCATTCCTTTTGTTAAAGAACTAATCCGGTCCAGATTCCAAACCTTCCACACCAACCTATCGAACCATCCTAACCATATTCGAGCCCTCCACTCATTGTCATACTGACAACCCACCACGTCTCCTCAACTGACGGTGGCCTCGGGACCTCCTTAACCCCTAATCGTACACACTGAGTGCCAGAAACGGCATGTGTTCTACCGGTGCTAGCATTAGTGCTAGTGTTGTGTTGTGTGATATTACATTTGTACATATTTGTATAGTATACTATCATGTATAGGTAACAGATAAATGTAAAAAAAATGCTGGTAAATTTCCAAATTTTCTATTATGTTCATATTTTTGTGCTTTTTCTACGTCGTGAAGTAGTTTCATTTTTATCTGTATTGTGCAGCGTTCATGATGATTTTCCGTGAGGTAATTTGATTTCCCTTAATTAGCCCTAATAGATCAAATATGTTTTATGAATCTTTCTTTTGTATTGCATCCTGTCTGTCCAACGTATTTATCCCCGCATCCTGCCTTATTTTGCGAGTAAATATTTGTGTGTTAAAAAATTATTATATCTGGGAACTTGCTCGCTTAAGGACATCCATATAATATAATGCATATCATACATTAGATATAGATGGGTATAGATAGAGTGTGTGAGAGAAAGAGAGAGTGAGTGAGAGAGAGAGTGAGTGAATTACGAACAGAACGAGGAGATGATAATATGAAGAAAAGTGGCAGAGA